>NC_082723.1:78469223-78744223 GCF_030144855.1 Hypanus sabinus | reverse complement strand
ACTGAAAGTAACTTCTGGAGAATAGGTAGCACACTCATAAAATTAGTTGCAGTCAACTCTAAATTATATGGATAGTGTGATAACAATGTTTAGATCATGTCAGCACATAGTAGTTATCAGCAAAATTGAACAGTACACTCCATTCTGTTGAATGCATTACTTTCTATTCAATTCATTCTGTGGTAAGGTTGTGTACATAACTACTCTGGGTGGTTTGGAACTGTACAGATATTGCATGTAGAGTGCTCAGTGCCATGGAATACTCCAATGCAAGCTGAATTCAGTAACCTACTTGGTACCATTTACAGTGGAACAGCCATTGACTTGGATTTCTTCTGCAAAGTCTAAAGTTCCACTGTGTAGAGAAGGTAATGTTACTGAAAGTAACTTCTGCTGCATAGGTAGCACACTCATAAAATTGGTTGCAGACAACTCTAAACCATATGGTTAGTGCGCTAACAATGTTTAGATCATGTTAGCACATAGTAGGTATCAGCAAAATTGAACTATACACTCCATTCAGTTGAATGCATTACTTTCTATTCAATGCATTCTGTGGTAAGGTTGTGTACATAACTGCTCTGGGTGGTTTGGAACTGTATAGATTTTGCATGTAGAGTGCTCAGTGCCATGGAATACTCCAATGCAATGTGAATTCACTAACCTACTTGGTACCATTTACAGTGGAACAGCCATTGACTTGGATTTCTTCTGCAAAGGCTAAAGTTCCACTGTGTAGAGAAGGTAATGTTACTGAAAGTAACTTCTGCTGCATAGGTAGCACACTCATAAAATTGGTTGCAGACAACTCTAAACCATATGGTTAGTGCGCTAACAATGTTTAGATCATGTTAGCACATAGTAGGTATCAGCAAAATTGAACTATACACTCCATTCAGTTGAATGCATTACTTTCTATTCAATGAATTCTGTGGTAAGGTTGTGTACATAACTGCTCTGGGTGGTTTGGAACTGTATAGATTTTGCATGTAGAGTGCTCAGTGCCATGGAATACTCCAATGCAAGCTGAATTCAGTAACCTACTTGGTACCATTTACAGTGGAACAGCCATTGACTTGGTTTACTTCTACAAAGGCTAAAGTTCCACTGTGTAGAGAAGGTAATGTTACTGAAAGTAACTTCTGCTGCATAGGTAGCACACTCATAAAATTGTTTGCAGACAACACTAAATCATATGGATAGTGTGATAACAATGTTTAGATCATGTCAGCACATAGTAGGTATCAGCAAAATTGAACTGTACACTCCATTCACTTGAATGCATTACTTTCTATTCAATGCATTCTGTGGTAAGGTTGTGTACATAACTGCTCTGGGTGGTTTGGAACTGTATAGATTTTGCATGTAGAGTGCTCAGTGCCATGGAATACTCCAATGCAATGTGAATTCACTAACCTACCTGGTACCATTTACAGTGGAACAGCCATTGACTTGGTTTACTTCTGCAAACGCTAAAGTTCCACTGTGTAGAGAATGTAATTTTACTGAAAGTAACTTCTGGAGAATAGGTAGCACACTCATAAAATTAGTTGCAGTCAACTCTAAATTATATGGATAGTGTGATAACAATGTTTAGATCATGTCAGCACATAGTAGTTATCAGCAAAATTGAACAGTACACTCCATTCTGTTGAATGCATTACTTTCTATTCAATTCATTCTGTGGTAAGGTTGTGTACATAACTACTCTGGGTGGTTTGGAACTGTACAGATATTGCATGTAGAGTGCTCAGTGCCATGGAATACTCCAATGCAAGCTGAATTCAGTAACCTACTTGGTACCATTTACAGTGGAACAGCCATTGACTTGGATTTCTTCTGCAAAGTCTAAAGTTCCACTGTGTAGAGAAGGTAATGTTACTGAAAGTAACTTCTGCTGCATAGGTAGCACACTCATAAAATTGGTTGCAGACAACTCTAAACCATATGGTTAGTGCGCTAACAATGTTTAGATCATGTTAGCACATAGTAGGTATCAGCAAAATTGAACTATACACTCCATTCAGTTGAATGCATTACTTTCTATTCAATGCATTCTGTGGTAAGGTTGTGTACATAACTGCTCTGGGTGGTTTGGAACTGTATAGATTTTGCATGTAGAGTGCTCAGTGCCATGGAATACTCCAATGCAATGTGAATTCACTAACCTACTTGGTACCATTTACAGTGGAACAGCCATTGACTTGGATTTCTTCTGCAAAGGCTAAAGTTCCACTGTGTAGAGAAGGTAATGTTACTGAAAGTAACTTCTGCTGCATAGGTAGCACACTCATAAAATTGGTTGCAGACAACTCTAAACCATATGGTTAGTGCGCTAACAATGTTTAGATCATGTTAGCACATAGTAGGTATCAGCAAAATTGAACTATACACTCCATTCAGTTGAATGCATTACTTTCTATTCAATGAATTCTGTGGTAAGGTTGTGTACATAACTGCTCTGGGTGGTTTGGAACTGTATAGATTTTGCATGTAGAGTGCTCAGTGCCATGGAATACTCCAATGCAAGCTGAATTCAGTAACCTACTTGGTACCATTTACAGTGGAACAGCCATTGACTTGGTTTACTTCTACAAAGGCTAAAGTTCCACTGTGTAGAGAAGGTAATGTTACTGAAAGTAACTTCTGCTGCATAGGTAGCACACTCATAAAATTGTTTGCAGACAACACTAAATCATATGGATAGTGTGATAACAATGTTTAGATCATGTCAGCACATAGTAGGTATCAGCAAAATTGAACTGTACACTCCATTCACTTGAATGCATTACTTTCTATTCAATGCATTCTGTGGTAAGGTTGTGTACATAACTGCTCTGGGTGGTTTGGAACTGTATAGATTTTGCATGTAGAGTGCTCAGTGCCATGGAATACTCCAATGCAATGTGAATTCACTAACCTACCTGGTACCATTTACAGTGGAACAGCCATTGACTTGGTTTACTTCTGCAAACGCTAAAGTTCCACTGTGTAGAGAATGTAATTTTACTGAAAGTAACTTCTGGAGAATAGGTAGCACACTCATAAAATTAGTTGCAGTCAACTCTAAATTATATGGATAGTGTGATAACAATGTTTAGATCATGTCAGCACATAGTAGTTATCAGCAAAATTGAACAGTACACTCCATTCTGTTGAATGCATTACTTTCTATTCAATTCATTCTGTGGTAAGGTTGTGTACATAACTACTCTGGGTGGTTTGGAACTGTACAGATATTGCATGTAGAGTGCTCAGTGCCATGGAATACTCCAATGCAAGCTGAATTCAGTAACCTACTTGGTACCATTTACAGTGGAACAGCCATTGACTTGGATTTCTTCTGCAAAGTCTAAAGTTCCACTGTGTAGAGAAGGTAATGTTACTGAAAGTAACTTCTGCTGCATAGGTAGCACACTCATAAAATTGGTTGCAGACAACTCTAAACCATATGGTTAGTGCGCTAACAATGTTTAGATCATGTTAGCACATAGTAGGTATCAGCAAAATTGAACTATACACTCCATTCAGTTGAATGCATTACTTTCTATTCAATGCATTCTGTGGTAAGGTTGTGTACATAACTGCTCTGGGTGGTTTGGAACCGTATAGATTTTGCATGTAGAGTGCTCAGTGCCATGGAATACTCCAATGCAATGTGAATTCACTAACCTACTTGGTACCATTTACAGTGGAACAGCCATTGACTTGGATTTCTTCTGCAAAGGCTAAAGTTCCACTGTGTAGAGATGGTAATGTTACTGAAAGTAACTTCTGCTGCATAGGTAGCACACTCATAAAATTGTTTGCAGACAACTCTAAATCATATGGATAGTGTGATAACAATGTTTAGATCATGTCAGCACATAGTAGGTATCAGCAAAATTGAACTGTACACTCCATTCACTTGAATGCATTACTTTCTATTCAATGCATTCTGTGGTAAGGTTGTGTACATAACTGCTCTGGGTGGTTTGGAACTGTATAGATTTTGCATGTAGAGTGCTCAGTGCCATGGAATACTCCAATGCAATGTGAATTCACTAACCTACCTGGTACCATTTACAGTGGAACAGCCATTGACTTGGTTTACTTCTGCAAACGCTAAAGTTCCACTGTGTAGAGAATGTAATTTTACTGAAAGTAACTTCTGGAGAATAGGTAGCACACTCATAAAATTAGTTGCAGTCAACTCTAAATTATATGGATAGTGTGATAACAATGTTTAGATCATGTCAGCACATAGTAGGTATCAGCAAAATTGAACTATACACTCCATTCAGTTGAATGCATTACTTTCTATTCAATGCATTCTGTGGTAAGGTTGTGTACATAACTGCTCTGGGTGGTTTGGAACTGTATAGATTTTGCATGTAGAGCGCTCAGTGCCATGGAATACTCCAATGCAAGCTGAATTCAGTAACCTACTTGGTACCATTTACAGTGGAACAGCCATTGACTTGGTTTACTTCTACAAAGGCTAAAGTTCCACTGTGTAGAGAAGGTAATGTTACTGAAAGTAACTTCTGCTGCATAGGTAGCACACTCATAAAATTGTTTGCAGACAACACTAAATCATATGGATAGTGTGATAACAATGTTTAGATCATGTCAGCACATAGTAGGTATCAGCAAAATTGAACTGTACACTCCATTCACTTGAATGCATTACTTTCTATTCAATGCATTCTGTGGTAAGGTTGTGTACATAACTGCTCTGGGTGGTTTGGAACTGTATAGATTTTGCATGTAGAGTGCTCAGTGCCATGGAATACTCCAATGCAATGTGAATTCACTAACCTACCTGGTACCATTTACAGTGGAACAGCCATTGACTTGGTTTACTTCTGCAAACGCTAAAGTTCCACTGTGTAGAGAATGTAATTTTACTGAAAGTAACTTCTGGAGAATAGGTAGCACACTCATAAAATTAGTTGCAGTCAACTCTAAATTATATGGATAGTGTGATAACAATGTTTAGATCATGTCAGCACATAGTAGTTATCAGCAAAATTGAACAGTACACTCCATTCTGTTGAATGCATTACTTTCTATTCAATTCATTCTGTGGTAAGGTTGTGTACATAACTACTCTGGGTGGTTTGGAACTGTACAGATATTGCATGTAGAGTGCTCAGTGCCATGGAATACTCCAATGCAAGCTGAATTCAGTAACCTACTTGGTACCATTTACAGTGGAACAGCCATTGACTTGGATTTCTTCTGCAAAGTCTAAAGTTCCACTGTGTAGAGAAGGTAATGTTACTGAAAGTAACTTCTGCTGCATAGGTAGCACACTCATAAAATTGGTTGCAGACAACTCTAAACCATATGGTTAGTGCGCTAACAATGTTTAGATCATGTTAGCACATAGTAGGTATCAGCAAAATTGAACTATACACTCCATTCAGTTGAATGCATTACTTTCTATTCAATGCATTCTGTGGTAAGGTTGTGTACATAACTGCTCTGGGTGGTTTGGAACTGTATAGATTTTGCATGTAGAGTGCTCAGTGCCATGGAATACTCCAATGCAATGTGAATTCACTAACCTACTTGGTACCATTTACAGTGGAACAGCCATTGACTTGGATTTCTTCTGCAAAGGCTAAAGTTCCACTGTGTAGAGAAGGTAATGTTACTGAAAGTAACTTCTGCTGCATAGGTAGCACACTCATAAAATTGGTTGCAGACAACTCTAAACCATATGGTTAGTGCGCTAACAATGTTTAGATCCTGTTAGCACATAGTAGGTATCAGCAAAATTGAACTATACACTCCATTCAGTTGAATGCATTACTTTCTATTCAATGAATTCTGTGGTAAGGTTGTGTACATAACTGCTCTGGGTGGTTTGGAACTGTATAGATTTTGCATGTAGAGTGCTCAGTGCCATGGAATACTCCAATGCAAGCTGAATTCAGTAACCTACTTGGTACCATTTACAGTGGAACAGCCATTGACTTGGTTTACTTCTACAAAGGCTAAAGTTCCACTGTGTAGAGAAGGTAATGTTACTGAAAGTAACTTCTGCTGCATAGGTAGCACACTCATAAAATTGTTTGCAGACAACACTAAATCATATGGATAGTGTGATAACAATGTTTAGATCATGTCAGCACATAGTAGGTATCAGCAAAATTGAACTGTACACTCCATTCACTTGAATGCATTACTTTCTATTCAATGCATTCTGTGGTAAGGTTGTGTACATAACTGCTCTGGGTGGTTTGGAACTGTATAGATTTTGCATGTAGAGTGCTCAGTGCCATGGAATACTCCAATGCAATGTGAATTCACTAACCTACCTGGTACCATTTACAGTGGAACAGCCATTGACTTGGTTTACTTCTGCAAACGCTAAAGTTCCACTGTGTAGAGAATGTAATTTTACTGAAAGTAACTTCTGGAGAATAGGTAGCACACTCATAAAATTAGTTGCAGTCAACTCTAAATTATATGGATAGTGTGATAACAATGTTTAGATCATGTCAGCACATAGTAGTTATCAGCAAAATTGAACAGTACACTCCATTCTGTTGAATGCATTACTTTCTATTCAATTCATTCTGTGGTAAGGTTGTGTACATAACTACTCTGGGTGGTTTGGAACTGTACAGATATTGCATGTAGAGTGCTCAGTGCCATGGAATACTCCAATGCAAGCTGAATTCAGTAACCTACTTGGTACCATTTACAGTGGAACAGCCATTGACTTGGATTTCTTCTGCAAAGTCTAAAGTTCCACTGTGTAGAGAAGGTAATGTTACTGAAAGTAACTTCTGCTGCATAGGTAGCACACTCATAAAATTGTTTGCAGACAACACTAAATCATATGGATAGTGTGATAACAATGTTTAGATCATGTCAGCACATAGTAGGTATCAGCAAAATTGAACTGTACACTCCATTCACTTGAATGCATTACTTTCTATTCAATGCATTCTGTGGTAAGGTTGTGTACATAACTGCTCTGGGTGGTTTGGAACTGTATAGATTTTGCATGTAGAGTGCTCAGTGCCATGGAATACTCCAATGCAATGTGAATTCACTAACCTACCTGGTACCATTTACAGTGGAACAGCCATTGACTTGGTTTACTTCTGCAAACGCTAAAGTTCCACTGTGTAGAGAATGTAATTTTACTGAAAGTAACTTCTGGAGAATAGGTAGCACACTCATAAAATTAGTTGCAGTCAACTCTAAATTATATGGATAGTGTGATAACAATGTTTAGATCATGTCAGCACATAGTAGTTATCAGCAAAATTGAACAGTACACTCCATTCTGTTGAATGCATTACTTTCTATTCAATTCATTCTGTGGTAAGGTTGTGTACATAACTACTCTGGGTGGTTTGGAACTGTACAGATATTGCATGTAGAGTGCTCAGTGCCATGGAATACTCCAATGCAAGCTGAATTCAGTAACCTACTTGGTACCATTTACAGTGGAACAGCCATTGACTTGGATTTCTTCTGCAAAGTCTAAAGTTCCACTGTGTAGAGAAGGTAATGTTACTGAAAGTAACTTCTGCTGCATAGGTAGCACACTCATAAAATTGGTTGCAGACAACTCTAAACCATATGGTTAGTGCGCTAACAATGTTTAGATCATGTTAGCACATAGTAGGTATCAGCAAAATTGAACTATACACTCCATTCAGTTGAATGCATTACTTTCTATTCAATGCATTCTGTGGTAAGGTTGTGTACATAACTGCTCTGGGTGGTTTGGAACCGTATAGATTTTGCATGTAGAGTGCTCAGTGCCATGGAATACTCCAATGCAATGTGAATTCACTAACCTACTTGGTACCATTTACAGTGGAACAGCCATTGACTTGGATTTCTTCTGCAAAGGCTAAAGTTCCACTGTGTAGAGATGGTAATGTTACTGAAAGTAACTTCTGCTGCATAGGTAGCACACTCATAAAATTGTTTGCAGACAACTCTAAATCATATGGATAGTGTGATAACAATGTTTAGATCATGTCAGCACATAGTAGGTATCAGCAAAATTGAACTGTACACTCCATTCACTTGAATGCATTACTTTCTATTCAATGCATTCTGTGGTAAGGTTGTGTACATAACTGCTCTGGGTGGTTTGGAACTGTATAGATTTTGCATGTAGAGTGCTCAGTGCCATGGAATACTCCAATGCAATGTGAATTCACTAACCTACCTGGTACCATTTACAGTGGAACAGCCATTGACTTGGTTTACTTCTGCAAACGCTAAAGTTCCACTGTGTAGAGAATGTAATTTTACTGAAAGTAACTTCTGGAGAATAGGTAGCACACTCATAAAATTAGTTGCAGTCAACTCTAAATTATATGGATAGTGTGATAACAATGTTTAGATCATGTCAGCACATAGTAGGTATCAGCAAAATTGAACTATACACTCCATTCAGTTGAATGCATTACTTTCTATTCAATGCATTCTGTGGTAAGGTTGTGTACATAACTGCTCTGGGTGGTTTGGAACTGTATAGATTTTGCATGTAGAGCGCTCAGTGCCATGGAATACTCCAATGCAAGCTGAATTCAGTAACCTACTTGGTACCATTTACAGTGGAACAGCCATTGACTTGGTTTACTTCTACAAAGGCTAAAGTTCCACTGTGTAGAGAAGGTAATGTTACTGAAAGTAACTTCTGCTGCATAGGTAGCACACTCATAAAATTGTTTGCAGACAACACTAAATCATATGGATAGTGTGATAACAATGTTTAGATCATGTCAGCACATAGTAGGTATCAGCAAAATTGAACTGTACACTCCATTCACTTGAATGCATTACTTTCTATTCAATGCATTCTGTGGTAAGGTTGTGTACATAACTGCTCTGGGTGGTTTGGAACTGTATAGATTTTGCATGTAGAGTGCTCAGTGCCATGGAATACTCCAATGCAATGTGAATTCACTAACCTACCTGGTACCATTTACAGTGGAACAGCCATTGACTTGGTTTACTTCTGCAAACGCTAAAGTTCCACTGTGTAGAGAATGTAATTTTACTGAAAGTAACTTCTGGAGAATAGGTAGCACACTCATAAAATTAGTTGCAGTCAACTCTAAATTATATGGATAGTGTGATAACAATGTTTAGATCATGTCAGCACATAGTAGTTATCAGCAAAATTGAACAGTACACTCCATTCTGTTGAATGCATTACTTTCTATTCAATTCATTCTGTGGTAAGGTTGTGTACATAACTACTCTGGGTGGTTTGGAACTGTACAGATATTGCATGTAGAGTGCTCAGTGCCATGGAATACTCCAATGCAAGCTGAATACAGTAACCTACTTGGTACCATTTACAGTGGAACAGCCATTGACTTGGATTTCTTCTGCAAAGTCTAAAGTTCCACTGTGTAGAGAAGGTAATGTTACTGAAAGTAACTTCTGCTGCATAGGTAGCACACTCATAAAATTGTTTGCAGACAACTCTAAACCATATGGTTAGTGCGCTAACAATGTTTAGATCATGTTAGCACATAGTAGGTATCAGCAAAATTGAACTATACACTCCATTCAGTTGAATGCATTACTTTCTATTCAATGCATTCTGTGGTAAGGTTGTGTACATAACTGCTCTGGGTGGTTTGGAACTGTATAGATTTTGCATGTAGAGTGCTCAGTGCCATGGAATACTCCAATGCAATGTGAATTCACTAACCTACTTGGTACCATTTACAGTGGAACAGCCATTGACTTGGATTTCTTCTGCAAAGGCTAAAGTTCCACTGTGTAGAGAATGTAATGTTACTGAAAGTAACTTCTGCTGCATAGGTAGCACACTCATAAAATTGGTTGCAGACAACTCTAAACCATATGGTTAGTGCGCTAACAATGTTTAGATCATGTTAGCACATAGTAGGTATCAGCAAAATTGAACTATACACTCCATTCAGTTGAATGCATTACTTTCTATTCAATGCATTCTGTGGTAAGGTTGTGTACATAACTGCTCTGGGTGGTTTGGAACTGTATAGATTTTGCATGTAGAGTGCTCAGTGCCATGGAATACTCCAATGCAATGTGAATTCACTAACCTACCTGGTACCATTTACAGTGGAACAGCCATTGACTTGGTTTACTTCTGCAAACGCTAAAGTTCCACTGTGTAGAGAATGTAATGTTACTGAAAGTAACTTCTGGTGAATAGGTAGCACACTCATAAAATTAGTTGCAGTCAACTCTAAATCATATGGATAGTGTGATAACAATGTTTAGATCATGTCAGCACATAGTAGTTATCAGCAAAATTGAACAGTACACTCCATTCAGTTGAATGCATTACTTTCTATTCAATTCATTCTGTGGTAAGGTTGTGTACATAACTACTCTGGGTGGTTTGGAACTGTACAGATATTGCATGTAGAGTGCTCAGTGCCATGGAATACTCCAATGCAAGCTGAATTCAGTAACCTACTTGGTACCATTTACAGTGGAACAGCCATTGACTTGGATTTCTTCTGCAAAGGCTAAAGTTCCACTGTGTAGAGAAGGTAATGTAACCAAAAGTAACTTCTGCTGCATAGGTAGCACACTCATAAAATTGGTTGCAGACAACTCTGAATCATATGGCTAGTGTGCAAACAATGTTTAGATCATGTCAGCACATAGTAGTTATTAGCAAAATTGAACTGTACACTCCATTCAGTTGAATGCAGTACTTTCTATTCAATTCATTCTGTGGTAAGGTTGTGAACATAACTACTCTGGGTGGTTTGGAACTGTACAGATAATGCATGTAGAGTGCTCAGTGCCATGGAATACTCCAATGCAAGCTAAATTCAGTAATTACTTGGTACCATTTACACTGGAACAGCCATTGACTTGGTTTACTTCTACAAAGGCTAAATTTCCACTGTGTAGAGAAGATAATGTTACTGAAAGTAACTTCTGCTGCATAGGTAGCACACTCATAAAATTGTTTGCAGACAACTCTAAATCATATGGATAGTGTGATAACAATGTTTAGATCATGTCAGCACATAGTAGGTATCAGCAAAATTGAACTGTACACTCCATTCACTTGAATGCATTACTTTCTATTCAATGCATTCTGTGGTAAGGTTGTGTACATAACTGCTCTGGGTGGTTTGGAACTGTATAGATTTTGCATGTAGAGTGCTCAGTGCCATGGAATACTCCAATGCAATGTGAATTCACTAACCTACCTGGTACCATTTACAGTGGAACAGCCATTGACTTGGTTTACTTCTGCAAACGCTAAAGTTCCACTGTGTAGAGAATGTAATGTTACTGAAAGTAACTTCTGGAGAATAGGTAGCACACTCATAAAATTAGTTGCAGTCACCTCTAAATTATATGGATAGTGTGATAACAATGTTTAGATCATGTCAGCACATAGTAGTTATCAGCAAAATTGAACAGTACACTCCATTCAGTTGAATGCATTACTTTCTATTCAATTCATTCTGTGGTAAGGTTGTGTACATAACTACTCTGGGTGGTTTGGAACTGTACAGATAATGCATGTAGAGTGCTCAGTGCCATAGAATACTCCAATGCAAGCTGAATTCAGTAACCTACTTGGTACCATTTACACTGGAACAGCCATTGACTTGGATTTCTTCTGCAAAGGCTAAAGTTCCACTGTGTAGAGATGGTAATGTTACTGAAAGTAACTTCTGCTGCATAGGTAGCACACTCATAAAATTGTTTGCAGACAACTCTAAATCATATGGATAGTGTGATAACAATGTTTAGATCATGTCAGCACATAGTAGGTATCAGCAAAATTGAACTGTACACTCCATTCACTTGAATGCATTACTTTCTATTCAATGCATTCTGTGGTAAGGTTGTGTACATAACTGCTCTGGGTGGTTTGGAACTGTATAGATTTTGCATGTAGAGTGCTCAGTGCCATGGAATACTCCAATGCAATGTGAATTCACTAACCTACCTGGTACCATTTACAGTGGAACAGCCATTGACTTGGTTTACTTCTGCAAACGCTAAAGTTCCACTGTGTAGAGAATGTAATTTTACTGAAAGTAACTTCTGGAGAATAGGTAGCACACTCATAAAATTAGTTGCAGTCAACTCTAAATTATATGGATAGTGTGATAACAATGTTTAGATCATGTCAGCACATAGTAGGTATCAGCAAAATTGAACTATACACTCCATTCAGTTGAATGCATTACTTTCTATTCAATGCATTCTGTGGTAAGGTTGTGTACATAACTGCTCTGGGTGGTTTGGAACTGTATAGATTTTGCATGTAGAGCGCTCAGTGCCATGGAATACTCCAATGCAAGCTGAATTCAGTAACCTACTTGGTACCATTTACAGTGGAACAGCCATTGACTTGGTTTACTTCTACAAAGGCTAAAGTTCCACTGTGTAGAGAAGGTAATGTTACTGAAAGTAACTTCTGCTGCATAGGTAGCACACTCATAAAATTGTTTGCAGACAACACTAAATCATATGGATAGTGTGATAACAATGTTTAGATCATGTCAGCACATAGTAGGTATCAGCAAAATTGAACTGTACACTCCATTCACTTGAATGCATTACTTTCTATTCAATGCATTCTGTGGTAAGGTTGTGTACATAACTGCTCTGGGTGGTTTGGAACTGTATAGATTTTGCATGTAGAGTGCTCAGTGCCATGGAATACTCCAATGCAATGTGAATTCACTAACCTACCTGGTACCATTTACAGTGGAACAGCCATTGACTTGGTTTACTTCTGCAAACGCTAAAGTTCCACTGTGTAGAGAATGTAATTTTACTGAAAGTAACTTCTGGAGAATAGGTAGCACACTCATAAAATTAGTTGCAGTCAACTCTAAATTATATGGATAGTGTGATAACAATGTTTAGATCATGTCAGCACATAGTAGTTATCAGCAAAATTGAACAGTACACTCCATTCTGTTGAATGCATTACTTTCTATTCAATTCATTCTGTGGTAAGGTTGTGTACATAACTACTCTGGGTGGTTTGGAACTGTACAGATATTGCATGTAGAGTGCTCAGTGCCATGGAATACTCCAATGCAAGCTGAATACAGTAACCTACTTGGTACCATTTACAGTGGAACAGCCATTGACTTGGATTTCTTCTGCAAAGTCTAAAGTTCCACTGTGTAGAGAAGGTAATGTTACTGAAAGTAACTTCTGCTGCATAGGTAGCACACTCATAAAATTGTTTGCAGACAACTCTAAACCATATGGTTAGTGCGCTAACAATGTTTAGATCATGTTAGCACATAGTAGGTATCAGCAAAATTGAACTATACACTCCATTCAGTTGAATGCATTACTTTCTATTCAATGCATTCTGTGGTAAGGTTGTGTACATAACTGCTCTGGGTGGTTTGGAACTGTATAGATTTTGCATGTAGAGTGCTCAGTGCCATGGAATACTCCAATGCAATGTGAATTCACTAACCTACTTGGTACCATTTACAGTGGAACAGCCATTGACTTGGATTTCTTCTGCAAAGGCTAAAGTTCCACTGTGTAGAGAATGTAATGTTACTGAAAGTAACTTCTGCTGCATAGGTAGCACACTCATAAAATTGGTTGCAGACAACTCTAAACCATATGGTTAGTGCGCTAACAATGTTTAGATCATGTTAGCACATAGTAGGTATCAGCAAAATTGAACTATACACTCCATTCAGTTGAATGCATTACTTTCTATTCAATGCATTCTGTGGTAAGGTTGTGTACATAACTGCTCTGGGTGGTTTGGAACTGTATAGATTTTGCATGTAGAGTGCTCAGTGCCATGGAATACTCCAATGCAATGTGAATTCACTAACCTACCTGGTACCATTTACAGTGGAACAGCCATTGACTTGGTTTACTTCTGCAAACGCTAAAGTTCCACTGTGTAGAGAATGTAATGTTACTGAAAGTAACTTCTGGTGAATAGGTAGCACACTCATAAAATTAGTTGCAGTCAACTCTAAATCATATGGATAGTGTGATAACAATGTTTAGATCATGTCAGCACATAGTAGTTATCAGCAAAATTGAACAGTACACTCCATTCAGTTGAATGCATTACTTTCTATTCAATTCATTCTGTGGTAAGGTTGTGTACATAACTACTCTGGGTGGTTTGGAACTGTACAGATATTGCATGTAGAGTGCTCAGTGCCATGGAATACTCCAATGCAAGCTGAATTCAGTAACCTACTTGGTACCATTTACAGTGGAACAGCCATTGACTTGGATTTCTTCTGCAAAGGCTAAAGTTCCACTGTGTAGAGAAGGTAATGTAACCAAAAGTAACTTCTGCTGCATAGGTAGCACACTCATAAAATTGGTTGCAGACAACTCTGAATCATATGGCTAGTGTGCAAACAATGTTTAGATCATGTCAGCACATAGTAGTTATTAGCAAAATTGAACTGTACACTCCATTCAGTTGAATGCAGTACTTTCTATTCAATTCATTCTGTGGTAAGGTTGTGAACATAACTACTCTGGGTGGTTTGGAACTGTACAGATAATGCATGTAGAGTGCTCAGTGCCATGGAATACTCCAATGCAAGCTAAATTCAGTAATTACTTGGTACCATTTACACTGGAACAGCCATTGACTTGGTTTACTTCTACAAAGGCTAAATTTCCACTGTGTAGAGAAGATAATGTTACTGAAAGTAACTTCTGCTGCATAGGTAGCACACTCATAAAATTGTTTGCAGACAACTCTAAATCATATGGATAGTGTGATAACAATGTTTAGATCATGTCAGCACATAGTAGGTATCAGCAAAATTGAACTGTACACTCCATTCACTTGAATGCATTACTTTCTATTCAATGCATTCTGTGGTAAGGTTGTGTACATAACTGCTCTGGGTGGTTTGGAACTGTATAGATTTTGCATGTAGAGTGCTCAGTGCCATGGAATACTCCAATGCAATGTGAATTCACTAACCTACCTGGTACCATTTACAGTGGAACAGCCATTGACTTGGTTTACTTCTGCAAACGCTAAAGTTCCACTGTGTAGAGAATGTAATGTTACTGAAAGTAACTTCTGGAGAATAGGTAGCACACTCATAAAATTAGTTGCAGTCACCTCTAAATTATATGGATAGTGTGATAACAATGTTTAGATCATGTCAGCACATAGTAGTTATCAGCAAAATTGAACAGTACACTCCATTCAGTTGAATGCATTACTTTCTATTCAATTCATTCTGTGGTAAGGTTGTGTACATAACTACTCTGGGTGGTTTGGAACTGTACAGATATTGCATGTAGAGTGCTCAGTGCCATGGAATACTCCAATGCAAGCTGAATTCAGTAACCTACTTGGTACCATTTACAGTGGAACAGCCATTGACTTGGATTTCTTCTGCAAAGGCTAAAGTTCCACTGTGTAGAGAAGGTAATGTTACTGAAAGTAACTTCTGCTGCATAGGTAGCACACTCATAAAATTGGTTGCAGACAACTCTAAATCATATGGTTAGTGCGCTAACAATGTTTAGATCATGTTAGCACATAGTAGGTATCAGCAAAATTGAACTATACACTCCATTCAGTTGAATGCAGTACTTTCTATTCAATTCATTCTGTGGTAAGGTTGTGAACATAACTACTCTGGGTGGTTTGGAACTGTACAGATAATGCACGTAGAGTGCTCAGTGCCATGGTATACTCCAATGCAAGCTGAATTCAGTAACCTACTTGGTACCATTTACACTGGAACAGCCATTGACTTGGTTTACTTCTACAAAGGCCAAAGTTCCACTGTGTAGAGAAGATAATGTTACTGAAAGTAACTTCTGCTGCATAGGTAGCACACTCATAAAATTGTTTGCAGACAACTCTAAATCATATGGATAGTGTGATAACAATGTTTAGATCATGTCAGCACATAGTAGGTATCAGCAAAATTGAACTGTACACTCCATTCACTTGAATGCATTACTTTCTATTCAATGCATTCTGTGGTAAGGTTGTGTACATAACTGCTCTGGGTGGTTTGGAACTGTATAGATTTTGCATGTAGAGTGCTCAGTGCCATGGAATACTCCAATGCAATGTGAATTCACTAACCTACCTGGTACCATTTACAGTGGAACAGCCATTGACTTGGTTTACTTCTGCAAACGCTAAAGTTCCACTGTGTAGAGAATGTAATGTTATTGAAAGTAACTTCTGGAGAATAGGTAGCACACTCATAAAATTAGTTGCAGTCAACTCTAAATTATATGGATAGTGTGATAACAATGTTTAGATCATGTCAGCACATAGTAGTTATCAGCAAAATTGAACAGTACACTCCATTCAGTTGAATGCATTACTTTCTATTCAATTCATTCTGTGGTAAGGTTGTGTACATAACTACTCTGGGTGGTTTGGAACTGTACAGATATTGCATGTAGAGTGCTCAGTGCCATGGAATACTCCAATGCAAGCTGAATTCAGTAACCTACTTGGTACCATTTACAGTGGAACAGCCATTGACTTGGATTTCTTCTGCAAAGGCTAAAGTTCCACTGTGTAGAGAAGGTAATGTTACTGAAAGTAACTTCTGCTGCATAGGTAGCACACTCATAAAATTGGTTGCAGACAACTCTAAATCATATGGTTAGTGCGCTAACAATGTTTACATCATGTCAGCACATAGTAGGTATCAGCAAAATTGAACTATACACTCCATTCAGTTGAATGCATTACTTTCTATTCAATGCATTCTGTGGTAAGGTTGTGTACATAACTGCTCTGGGTGGTTTGGAACTGTATAGATTTTGCATGTAGAGTGCTCAGTGCCATGGAATACTCCAATGCAAGCTGAATTCAGTAACCTACTTGGTACCATTTACAGTGGAACAGCCATTGACTTGGATTTCTTCTGCAAAGGCTAAAGTTCCACTGTGTAGAGAAGGTAATGTAACCAAAAGTAACTTCTGCTGCATAGGTAGCACACTCATAAAATTGGTTGCAGACAACTCTGAATCATATGGCTAGTGTGCAAACAATGTTTAGATCATGTCAGCACATAGTAGTTATTAGCAAAATTGAACTGTACACTCCTTTCAGTTGAATGCAGTACTTTCTATTCAATTCATTCTGTGGTAAGGTTGTGAACATAACTACTCTGGGTGGTTTGGAACTGTACAGATAATGCATGTAGAGTGCTCAGTGCCATGGAATACTCCAATGCAAGCTAAATTCAGTAATTACTTGGTACCATTTACACTGGAACAGCCATTGACTTGGTTTACTTCTACAAAGGCTAAAGTTCCACTGTGTAGAGAAGATAATGTTACTGAAAGTAACTTCTGCTGCATAGGTAGCACACTCATAAAATTGTTTGCAGACAACTCTAAATCATATGGATAGTGTGATAACAATGTTTAGATCATGTCAGCACATAGTAGGTATCAGCAAAATTGAACTGTACACTCCATTCACTTGAATGCATTACTTTCTATTCAATGCATTCTGTGGTAAGGTTGTGTACATAACTGCTCTGGGTGGTTTGGAACTGTATAGATTTTGCATGTAGAGTGCTCAGTGCCATGGAATACTCCAATGCAATGTGAATTCACTAACCTACCTGGTACCATTTACAGTGGAACATCCATTGACTTGGTTTACTTCTGCAAACGCTAAAGTTCCACTGTGTAGAGAATGTAATGTTACTGAAAGTAACTTCTGGAGAATAGGTAGCACACTCATAAAATTAGTTGCAGTCAACTCTAAATTATATGGATAGTGTGATAACAATGTTTAGATCATGTCAGCACATAGTAGTTATCAGCAAAATTGAACAGTACACTCCATTCAGTTGAATGCATTACTTTCTATTCAATTCATTCTGTGGTAAGGTTGTGTACATAACTACTCTGGGTGGTTTGGAACTGTACAGATTTTGCATGTAGAGTGCTCAGTGCCATGGAATACTCCAATGCAAGCTGAATTCAGTAACCTACTTGGTACCATTTACAGTGGAACAGCCATTGACTTGGATTTCTTCTGCAAAGTCTAAAGTTCCACTGTGTAGAGAAGGTAATGTTACTGAAAGTAACTTCTGCTGCATAGGTAGCACACTCATAAAATTGGTTGCAGACAACTCTAAACCATATGGTTAGTGCGCTAACAATGTTTAGATCATGTTAGCACATAGTAGGTATCAGCAAAATTGAACTATACACTCCATTCAGTTGAATGCATTACTTTCTATTCAATGCATTCTGTGGTAAGGTTGTGTACATAACTGCTCTGGGTGGTTTGGAACTGTATAGATTTTGCATGTAGAGTGCTCAGTGCCATGGAATACTCCAATGCAATGTGAATTCACTAACCTACTTGGTACCATTTACAGTGGAACAGCCATTGACTTGGATTTCTTCTGCAAAGGCTAAAGTTCCACTGTGTAGAGAAGGTAATGTTACTGAAAGTAACTTCTGCTGCATAGGTAGCACACTCATAAAATTGGTTGCAGACAACTCTAAATCATATGGTTAGTGCGCTAACAATGTTTAGATCATGTTAGCACATAGTAGGTATCAGCAAAATTGAACTATACACTCCATTCAGTTGAATGCAGTACTTTCTATTCAATTCATTCTGTGGTAAGCTTGTGAACATAACTACTCTGGGTGGTTTGGAACTGTACAGATAATGCACGTAGAGTGCTCAGTGCCATGGTATACTCCAAAGCAAGCTGAATTCAGTAACCTACTTGGTACCATTTACAGTGGAACAGCCATTGACTTGGATTTCTTCTGCAAAGTCTAAAGTTCCACTGTGTAGAGAAGGTAATGTTACTGAAAGTAACTTCTGCTGCATAGGTAGCACACTCATAAAATTGGTTGCAGACAACTCTAAACCATATGGTTAGTGCGCTAACAATGTTTAGATCATGTTAGCACATAGTAGGTATCAGCAAAATTGAACTATTCACTCCATTCAGTTGAATGCATTACTTTCTATTCAATGCATTCTGTGGTAAGGTTGTGTACATAACTGCTCTGGGTGGTTTGGAACTGTATAGATTTTGCATGTAGAGTGCTCAGTGCCATGGAATACTCCAATGCAATGTGAATTCACTAACCTACTTGGTACCATTTACAGTGGAACAGCCATTGACTTGGATTTCTTCTGCAAAGGCTAAAGTTCCACTGTGTAGAGAAGGTAATGTTACTGAAAGTAACTTCTGCTGCATAGGTAGCACACTCATAAAATTGGTTGCAGACAACTCTAAATCATATGGTTAGTGCGCTAACAATGTTTAGATCATGTTAGCACATAGTAGGTATCAGCAAAATTGAACTATACACTCCATTCAGTTGAATGCAGTACTTTCTATTCAATTCATTCTGTGGTAAGGTTGTGAACATAACTACTCTGGGTGGTTTGGAACTGTACAGATAATGCACGTAGAGTGCTCAGTGCCATGGTATACTCCAATGCAAGCTGAATTCAGTAACCTACTTGGTACCATTTACACTGGAACAGCCATTGACTTGGTTTACTTCTACAAAGGCCAAAGTTCCACTGTGTAGAGAAGATAATGTTACTGAAAGTAACTTCTGCTGCATAGGTAGCACACTCATAAAATTGTTTGCAGACAACTCTAAATCATATGGATAGTGTGATAACAATGTTTAGATCATGTCAGCACATAGTAGGTATCAGCAAAATTGAACTGTACACTCCATTCACTTGAATGCATTACTTTCTATTCAATGCATTCTGTGGTAAGGTTGTGTACATAACTGCTCTGGGTGGTTTGGAACTGTATAGATTTTGCATGTAGAGTGCTCAGTGCCATGGAATACTCCAATGCAATGTGAATTCACTAACCTACCTGGTACCATTTACAGTGGAACAGCCATTGACTTGGTTTACTTCTGCAAACGCTAAAGTTCCACTGTGTAGAGAATGTAATGTTATTGAAAGTAACTTCTGGAGAATAGGTAGCACACTCATAAAATTAGTTGCAGTCAACTCTAAATTATATGGATAGTGTGATAACAATGTTTAGATCATGTCAGCACATAGTAGTTATCAGCAAAATTGAACAGTACACTCCATTCAGTTGAATGCATTACTTTCTATTCAATTCATTCTGTGGTAAAGTTGTGTACATAACTACTCTGGGTGGTTTGGAACTGTACAGATATTGCATGTAGAGTGCTCAGTGCCATGGAATACTCCAATGCAAGCTGAATTCAGTAACCTACTTGGTACCATTTACAGTGGAACAGCCATTGACTTGGATTTCTTCTGCAAAGGCTAAAGTTCCACTGTGTAGAGAAGGTAATGTTACTGAAAGTAACTTCTGCTGCATAGGTAGCACACTCATAAAATTGGTTGCAGACAACTCTAAATCATATGGTTAGTGCGCTAACAATGTTTAGATCATGTCAGCACATAGTAGGTATCAGCAAAATTGAACTATACACTCCATTCAGTTGAATGCATTACTTTCTATTCAATGCATTCTGTGGTAAGGTTGTGTACATAACTGCTCTGGGTGGTTTGGAACTGTATAGATTTTGCATGTAGAGTGCTCAGTGCCATGGAATACTCCAATGCAATGTGAATTCACTAACCTACTTGGTACCATTTACAGTGGAACAGCCATTGACTTGGATTTCTTCTGCAAAGGCTAAAGTTCCACTGTGTAGAGAAGGTAATGTTACTGAAAGTAACTTCTGCTGCATAGGTAGCACACTCATAAAATTGGTTGCAGACAAATCTAAATCATATGGTTAGTGCGCTAACAATGTTTAGATCATGTTAGCACATAGTAGGTATCAGCAAAATTGAACTATACACTCCGTTCAGTTGAATGCATTACTTTCTATTCAATGCATTCTGTGGTAAGGTTGTGTACATAACTGCTCTGGGTGGTTTGGAACTGTATAGATTTTGCATGTAGAGTGCTCAGTGCCATGGAATACTCCAATGCAATGTGAATTCACTAACCTACCTGGTACCATTTACAGTGGAACAGCCATTGACTTGGTTTACTTCTGCAAACGCTAAAGTTCCACTGTGTAGAGAATGTAATGTTACTGAAAGTAACTTCTGGAGAATAGGTAGCACACTCATAAAATTAGTTGCAGTCAACTCTAAATCATATGGATAGTGTGATAACAATGTTTAGATCATGTCAGCACATAGTAGTTATCAGCAAAATTGAACAGTACCCTGCATTCAGTTGAATGCATTACTTTCTATTCAATTCATTCTGTGGTAAGGTTGTGTACATAACTACTCTGGGTGGTTTGGAACTGTACAGATATTGCATGTAGAGTGCTCAGTGCCATGGAATACTCCAATGCAAGATGAATTCAGTAACCTACTTGGTACCATTTACAGTGGAACAGCCATTGACTTGGATTTCTTCTGCAAAGGCTAAAGTTCCACTGTGTATAGAAGGTAATGTTACCAAAAGTAACTTCTGCTGCATAGGTAGCACACTCATAAAATTGGTTGCAGACAACTCTGAATCATATGGCTAGTGTGCAAACAATGTTTAGATCATGTCAGCACATAGTAGTTATCAGCAAAATTGAACTGTACACTCCATTGAGTTGAATGCATTACTTTCTATTCAATTCATTCTGTGGTAAGGTTGTGTACATAACTACTCTGGGTGGTTTGGAACTGTATAGATTTTGCATGTAGAGTGCTCAGTGCCATGGAATACTCCAATGCAAGCTGAATTCAGTAACCTACTTGGTACCATTTACACTGGAACAGCCATTGACTTGGTTTACTTCGACAAAGGCTAAAGTTCCACTGTGTAGAGAAGATAATGTTACTGAAAGTAACTTCTGCTGCATAGGTAGCACACTCATAAAATTGTTTGCAGACAACTCTAAATCATATGGATAGTGTGATAACAATGTTTAGATCATGTCAGCACATAGTAGGTATCAGCAAAATTGAACTGTACACTCCATTCACTTGAATGCATTACTTTCTATTCAATTCATTCTGTGGTGAGGTTGTGTACATAACTGCTCTGGGTGGTTTGGAACTGTATAGATTTTGCATGTAGAGTGCTCAGTGCCATGGAATACTCCAATGCAATGTGAATTCACTAACCTACCTGGTACCATTTACAGTGGAACAGCCATTGACTTGGTTTACTTCTGCAAACGCTAAAGTTCCACTGTGTAGAGAATGTAATGTTACTGAAAGTAACTTCTGGAGAATAGGTAGCACACTCATAAAATTAGTTGCAGTCAACTCTAAATTATATGGATAGTGTGATAACAATGTTTAGATCATGTCAGCACATAGTAGTTATCAGCAAAATTGAACAGTACACTCCATTCAGTTGAATGCATTACTTTCTATTCAATTCATTCTGTGGTAAGGTTGTGTACATAACTACTCTGGGTGGTTTGGAACTGTACAGATATTGCATGTAGAGTGCTCAGTGCCATGGAATACTCCAATGCAAGCTGAATTCAGTAACCTACTTGGTACCATTTACAGTGGAACAGCCATTGACTTGGTTTACTTCTGCAAACGCTGAAGTTCCACTGTGTAGAGAATGTAATGTTACTGAAAGTAACTTCTGGTGAATAGGTAGCACACTCATAAAATTAGTTGCAGTCAACTCTAAATCATATGGATAGTGTGATAACAATGTTTAGATCATGTCAGCACATAGTAGTTATCAGCAAAATTGAACAGTACCCTGCATTCAGTTGAATGCATTACTTTCTATTCAATTCATTCTGTGGTAAGGTTGTGTACATAACTACTCTGGGTGGTTTGGAACTGTACAGATATTGCATGTAGAGTGCTCAGTGCCATGGAATACTCCAATGCAAGCTGAATTCAGTAACCTACTTGGTACCATTTACAGTGGAACAGCCATTGACTTGGATTTCTTCTGCAAAGGCTAAAGTTCCACTGTGTAGAGAAGGTAATGTTACCAAAAGTAACTTCTGCTGCATAGGTAGCACACTCATAAAATTGGTTGCAGACAACTCTGAATCATATGGCTAGTGTGCAAACAATGTTTAGATCATGTCAGCACATAGTAGTTATTAGCAAAATTGAACTGTACACTCCATTCAGTTGAATGCAGTACTTTCTATTCAATTCATTCTGTGGTAAGGTTGTGAACATAACTACTCTGGGTGGTTTGGAACTGTACAGATAATGCATGTAGAGTGCTCAGTGCCATGGAATACTCCAATGCAAGCTGAATTCAGTAACCTACTTGGTACCATTTACACTGGAACAGCCATTGACTTGGTTTACTTCTACAAAGGCTAAAGTTCCACTGTGTAGAGAAGATAATGTTACTGAAAGAAACTTCTGCTGCATAGGTAGCACACTCATAAAATTGTTTGCAGACAACTCTAAATCATATGGATAGTGTGATAACAATGTTTAGATCATGTCAGCACATAGTAGGTATCAGCAAAATTGAACTGTACACTCCATTCACTTGAATGCATTACTTTCTATTCAATGCATTCTGTGGTAAGGTTGTGTACATAACTGCTCTGGGTGGTTTGGAACTGTATAGATTTTGCATATAGAGTGCTCAGTGCCATGGAATACTCCAATGCAATGTGAATTCACTAACCTACCTGGTACCATTTACAGTGGAACAGCCATTGACTTGGTTTACTTCTGCAAACGCTAAAGTTCCACTGTGTAGAGAATGTAATGTTACTGAAAGTAACTTCTGGAGAATAGGTAGCACACTCATAAAATTAGTTGCAGTCAACTCTAAATTATATGGATAGTGTGATAACAATGTTTAGATCATGTCAGCACATAGTAGTTATCAGCAAAATTGAACAGTACACTCCATTCAGTTGAATGCATTACTTTCTATTCAATGCATTCTGCGGTAAGGTTGTGTACATAACTGCTCTGGGTGGTTTGGAACTGTATAGATTTTGCATGTAGAGTGCTCAGTGCCATGGAATACTCCAATGCAATGTGAATTCACTAACCTACCTGGTACCATTTACAGTGGAACAGCCATTGACTTGGTTTACTTCTGCAAACGCTGAAGTTCCACTGTGTGGAGAATGTAATGTTACTGAAAGTAACTTCTGGTGAATAGGTAGCACACTCATAAAATTAGTTGCATTCAACTCTAAATCATATGGATAGTGTGATAACAATGTTTAGATCATGTCAGCACATAGTAGTTATCAGCAAAATTGAACTGTACACTCCATTCAGTTGAATGCATTACTTTCTATTCAATTCATTCTGTGGTAAGGTTGTGTACTTAACTACTCTGGGTGGTTGGGAACTGTACAGATATTGCATGTAGAGTGCTCAGTACCATGGAATACTCCAATGCAACCTGAATTCAGTAAACTACTTGGTACCATTTACAGTGGAACAGCCATTGACTTGGTTTTCTTCTGCAAAGGCTAAAGTTCCACTGTGTAGAGAAGGTAATGTTACTAAAAGTAACTTCTGCTGCATAGGTAGCACACTCATAAAATTGGTTGCAGACAACTCTAAATCATATGGCTAGTGTACAAACAATGTTTAGATCATGTCAGCACATAGTAGTTATCAGCAAAATTGAACTGTACACTCCATTCAGTTGAATGCATTACTCTGTATTCAATTCATTCTGTGATAAGGTTGTGTACATAACTACTCTGGGTGGTTTGGAACTGTATAGATTTTGCATGTAGAGTGCTCAGTGCCATGGAATACTCCAATGCAAGGTGAATTCACTAACATACCTGGTACCATTTACAGTGGAACAGCCATTGAACTGGTTTACTTCTGCAAAGGCTAAAGTTCCACTGTGTAGAGAATGTAACGTTACTGAAAGTAACTTCTGGACAATAGGTAGCACACTCAAAAAATTGTTTGCAGACAAATCTAAATCATATGGTTAGTGTGTTAACAATGTTTAGATCATGTCAGCACATAGTAGTTATCAGCAAAATTGAACTGTACACTCCATTCACTTGAATGCATTACTTTCTATTCAATTCATTCTGTGGTGAGGTTGTGTACATAACTGCTCTGGGTGGTTTGGAACTGTATAGATTTTGCATGTAGAGTGCTCAGTGCCATGGAATACTCCAATGCAATGTGAATTCACTAACCTACCTGGTACCATTTACAGTGGAACAGCCATTGACTTGGTTTACTTCTGCAAACGCTAAAGTTCCACTGTGTAGAGAATGTAATGTTACTGAAAGTAACTTCTGGAGAATAGGTAGCACACTCATAAAATTAGTTGCAGTCAACTCTAAATTATATGGATAGTGTGATAACAATGTTTAGATCATGTCAGCACATAGTAGTTATCAGCAAAATTGAACAGTACACTCCATTCAGTTGAATGCATTACTTTCTATTCAATTCATTCTGTGGTAAGGTTGTGTACATAACTACTCTGGGTGGTTTGGAACTGTACAGATATTGCATGTAGAGTGCTCAGTGCCATGGAATACTCCAATGCAAGCTGAATTCAGTAACCTACTTGGTACCATTTACAGTGGAACAGCCATTGACTTGGTTTACTTCTGCAAACGCTGAAGTTCCACTGTGTAGAGAATGTAATGTTACTGAAAGTAACTTCTGGTGAATAGGTAGCACACTCATAAAATTAGTTGCAGTCAACTCTAAATCATATGGATAGTGTGATAACAATGTTTAGATCATGTCAGCACATAGTAGTTATCAGCAAAATTGAACAGTACCCTGCATTCAGTTGAATGCATTACTTTCTATTCAATTCATTCTGTGGTAAGGTTGTGTACATAACTACTCTGGGTGGTTTGGAACTGTACAGATATTGCATGTAGAGTGCTCAGTGCCATGGAATACTCCAATGCAAGCTGAATTCAGTAACCTACTTGGTACCATTTACAGTGGAACAGCCATTGACTTGGATTTCTTCTGCAAAGGCTAAAGTTCCACTGTGTAGAGAAGGTAATGTTACCAAAAGTAACTTCTGCTGCATAGGTAGCACACTCATAAAATTGGTTGCAGACAACTCTGAATCATATGGCTAGTGTGCAAACAATGTTTAGATCATGTCAGCACATAGTAGTTATTAGCAAAATTGAACTGTACACTCCATTCAGTTGAATGCAGTACTTTCTATTCAATTCATTCTGTGGTAAGGTTGTGAACATAACTACTCTGGGTGGTTTGGAACTGTACAGATAATGCATGTAGAGTGCTCAGTGCCATAGAATACTCCAATGCAAGCTGAATTCAGTAACCTACTTGGTACCATTTACACTGGAACAGCCATTGACTTGGTTTACTTCTACAAAGGCTAAAGTTCCACTGTGTAGAGAAGATAATGTTACTGAAAGTAACTTCTGCTGCATAGGTAGCACACTCATAAAATTGTTTGCAGACAACTCTAAATCATATGGATAGTGTGATAACAATGTTTAGATCATGTCAGCACATAGTAGGTATCAGCAAAATTGAACTGTACACTCCATTCACTTGAATGCATTACTTTCTATTCAATGCATTCTGTGGTAAGGTTGTGTACATAACTGCTCTGGGTGGTTTGGAACTGTATAGATTTTGCATATAGAGTGCTCAGTGCCATGGAATACTCCAATGCAATGTGAATTCACTAACCTACCTGGTACCATTTACAGTGGAACAGCCATTGACTTGGTTTACTTCTGCAAACGCTAAAGTTCCACTGTGTAGAGAATGTAATGTTACTGAAAGTAACTTCTGGAGAATAGGTAGCACACTCATAAAATTAGTTGCAGTCAACTCTAAATTATATGGATAGTGTGATAACAATGTTTAGATCATGTCAGCACATAGTAGTTATCAGCAAAATTGAACAGTACACTCCATTCAGTTGAATGCATTACTTTCTATTCAATGCATTCTGCAGTAAGGTTGTGTACATAACTGCTCTGGGTGGTTTGGAACTGTATAGATTTTGCATGTAGAGTGCTCAGTGCCATGGAATACTCCAATGCAATGTGAATTCACTAACCTACCTGGTACCATTTACAGTGGAACAGCCATTGACTTGGTTTACTTCTGCAAACGCTGAAGTTCCACTGTGTGGAGAATGTAATGTTACTGAAAGTAACTTCTGGTGAATAGGTAGCACACTCATAAAATTAGTTGCATTCAACTCTAAATCATATGGATAGTGTGATAACAATGTTTAGATCATGTCAGCACATAGTAGTTATCAGCAAAATTGAACTGTACACTCCATTCAGTTGAATGCATTACTTTCTATTCAATTCATTCTGTGGTAAGGTTGTGTACTTAACTACTCTGGGTGGTTGGGAACTGTACAGATATTGCATGTAGAGTGCTCAGTACCATGGAATACTCCAATGCAACCTGAATTCAGTAAACTACTTGGTACCATTTACAGTGGAACAGCCATTGACTTGGTTTTCTTCTGCAAAGGCTAAAGTTCCACTGTGTAGAGAAGGTAATGTTACTAAAAGTAACTTCTGCTGCATAGGTAGCACACTCATAAAATTGGTTGCAGACAACTCTAAATCATATGGCTAGTGTACAAACAATGTTTAGATCATGTCAGCACATAGTAGTTATCAGCAAAATTGAACTGTACACTCCATTCAGTTGAATGCATTACTCTGTATTCAATTCATTCTGTGATAAGGTTGTGTACATAACTACTCTGGGTGGTTTGGAACTGTATAGATTTTGCATGTAGAGTGCTCAGTGCCATGGAATACTCCAATGCAAGGTGAATTCACTAACATACCTGGTACCATTTACAGTGGAACAGCCATTGAACTGGTTTACTTCTGCAAAGGCTAAAGTTCCACTGTGTAGAGAATGTAACGTTACTGAAAGTAACTTCTGGAGAATAGGTAGCACACTCAAAAAATTGGTTGCAGACAAATCTAAATCATATGGTTAGTGTGTTAACAATGTTTAGATCATGTCAGCACATAGTAGTTATCAGCAAAATTGAACTGTACACTCCATTCAGTTGAATGCAGTACTTTCTATTCAATTCATTCTGTGGTAAGGTTGTGAACATAACTACTCTGGGTGGTTTGGAACTGTACAGATAATGCATGTAGAGTGCTCAGTGCCATGGAATACTCCAATGCAAGCTGAATTCAGTAACCTACTTGGTACCATTTACACTGGAACAGCCATTGACTTGGTTTACTTCTACAAAGGCTAAAGTTCCACTGTGTAGAGAAGATAATGTTACTGAAAGTAACTTCTGCTGCATAGGTAGCACACTCATAAAATTGTTTGCAGACAACTCTAAATCATATGGATAGTGTGATAACAATGTTTAGATCATGTCAGCACATAGTAGGTATCAGCAAAATTGAACTGTACACTCCATTCACTTGAATGCATTACTTTCTATTCAATGCATTCTGTGGTAAGGTTGTGTACATAACTGCTCTGGGTGGTTTGGAACTGTATAGATTTTGCATGTAGAGTGCTCAGTGCCATGGAATACTCCAATGCAATGTGAATTCACTAACCTACCTGGTACCATTTACAGTGGAACAGCCATTGACTTGGTTTACTTCTGCAAACGCTAAAGTTCCACTGTGTAGAGAATGTAATGTTACTGAAAGTAACTTCTGGAGAATAGGTAGCACACTCATAAAATTAGTTGCAGTCAACTCTAAATTATATGGATAGTGTGATAACAATGTTTAGATCATGTCAGCACATAGTAGTTATCAGCAAAATTGAACAGTACACTCCACTCAGTTGAATGCATTACTTTCTATTCAATGCATTCTGTGGTAAGGTTGTGTACATAACTGCTCTGGGTGGTTTGGAACTGTACAGATAATGCATGTAGAGTGCTCAGTGCCATGGAATACTCCAATGCAATGTGAATTCACTAACCTACTTGGTACCATTTACAGTGGAACAGCCATTGACTTGGTTTACTTCTGCAAACGCTAAAGTTCCACTGTGTAGAGAATGTAATGTTACTGAAAGTAACTTCTGGTGAATAGGTAGCACACTCATAAAATTAGTTGCAGTCAACTCTAAATCATATGGATAGTGTGATAACAATGTTTAGATCATGTCAGCACATAGTAGTTATCAGCAAAATTGAACAGTACCCTGCATTCAGTTGAATGCATTACTTTCTATTCAATTCATTCTGTGGTAAGGTTGTGTACATAACTACTCTGGGTGGTTTGGAACTTAACAGATATTGCATGTAGAGTGCTCAGTGCCATGGAATACTCCAATGCAAGCTGAATTCAGTAACCTACTTGGTACCATTTACAGTGGAACATCCATTGACTTGGATTTCTTCTGCAAAGGCTAAAGTTCCACTGTGTAGAGAAGATAATGTTACTGAAAGTAACTTCTGCTGCATAGGTAGCACACTCATAAAATTGTTTGCAGACAACTCTAAATCATATGGATAGTGTGATAACAATGTTTAGATCATGTCAGCACATAGTAGGTATCAGCAAAATTGAACTGTACACTCCATTCACTTGAATGCATTACTTTCTATTCAATGCATTCTGTGGTAAGGTTGTGTACATAACTGCTCTGGGTGGTTTGGAACTGTATAGATTTTGCATGTAGAGTGCTCAGTGCCATGGAATACTCCAATGCAATGTGAATTCACTAACCTACCTGGTACCATTTACAGTGGAACAGCCATTGACTTGGTTTACTTCTGCAAACGCTAAAGTTCCACTGTGTAGAGAATGTAATGTTACTGAAAGTAACTTCTGGAGAATAGGTAGCACACTCATAAAATTAGTTGCAGTCAACTCTAAATTATATGGATAGTGTGATAACAATGTTTAGATCATGTTAGCACATAGTAGTTATCAGCAAAATTGAACAGTACACTCCATTCAGTTGAATGCATTACTTTCTATTCAATGCATTCTGCGGTAAGGTTGTGTACATAACTGCTCTGGGTGGTTTGGAACTGTATAGATTTTGCATGTAGAGTGCTCAGTGCCATGGAATACTCCAATGCAATGTGAATTCACTAACCTACCTGGTACCATTTACAGTGGAACAGCCATTGACTTGGTTTACTTCTGCAAACGCTGAAGTTCCACTGTGTAGAGAATGTAATGTTACTGAAAGTAACCTCTGGTGAATAGGTAGCACACTCATAAAATTAGTTGCAGTCAACTCTAAATCATATGGATAGTGTGATAACAATGTTTAGATCATGTCAGCACATAGTAGTTATCAGCAAAATTGAACAGTACCCTGCATTCAGTTGAATGCATTACTTTCTATTCAATTCATTCTGTGGTAAGGTTGTGTACATAACTACTCTGGGTGGTTTGGAACTGTACAGATATTGCATGTAGAGTGCTCAGTGCCATGGAATACTCCAATGCAAGCTGAATTCAGTAACCTACTTGGTACCATTTACAGTGGAACAGCCATTGACTTGGATTTCTTCTGCAAAGGCTAAAGTTCCACTGTGTAGAGAAGGTAATGTTACCAAAAGTAACTTCTGCTGCATAGGTAGCACACTCATAAAATTGGTTGCAGACAACTCTGAATCATATGGCTAGTGTGCAAACAATGTTTAGATCATGTCAGCACATAGTAGTTATTAGCAAAATTGAACTGTACACTCCATTCAGTTGAATGCATTACTTTCTATTCAATTCATTCTGTGGTAAGGTTGTGAACATAACTACTCTGGGTGGTTTGGAACTGTACAGATAATGCATGTAGAGTGCTCAGTGCCATGGAATACTCCAATGCAAGCTGAATTCAGTAACCTACTTGGTACCATTTACACTGGAACAGCCATTGACTTGGTTTACTTCTACAAAGGCTAAAGTTCCACTGTGTAGAGAAGATAATGTTACTGAAAGTAACTTCTGCTGCATAGGTAGCACACTCATAAAATTGTTTGCAGACAACTCTAAATCATATGGATAGTGTGATAACAATGTTTAGATCATGTCAGCACATAGTAGGTATCAGCAAAATTGAACTGTACACTCCATTCACTTGAATGCATTACTTTCTATTCAATGCATTCTGTGGTAAGGTTGTGTACATAACTGCTCTGGGTGGTTTGGAACTGTATAGATTTTGCATATAGAGTGCTCAGTGCCATGGAATACTCCAATGCAATGTGAATTCACTAACCTACCTGGTACCATTTACAGTGGAACAGCCATTGACTTGGTTTACTTCTGCAAACGCTAAAGTTCCACTGTGTAGAGAATGTAATGTTACTGAAAGTAACTTCTGGAGAATAGGTAGCACACTCATAAAATTAGTTGCAGTCAACTCTAAATTATATGGATAGTGTGATAACAATGTTTAGATCATGTCAGCACATAGTAGTTATCAGCAAAATTGAACAGTACACTCCATTCAGTTGAATGCATTACTTTCTATTCAATGCATTCTGCGGTAAGGTTGTGTACATAACTGCTCTGGGTGGTTTGGAACTGTATAGATTTTGCATGTAGAGTGCTCAGTGCCATGGAATACTCCAATGCAATGTGAATTCACTAACCTACCTGGTACCATTTACAGTGGAACAGCCATTGACTTGGTTTACTTCTGCAAACGCTGAAGTTCCACTGTGTAGAGAATGTAATGTTACTGAAAGTAACTTCTGGTGAATAGGTAGCACACTCATAAAATTAGTTGCAGTCAACTCTAAATCATATGGATAGTGTGATAACAATGTTTAGATCATGTCAGCACATAGTAGTTATCAGCAAAATTGAACAGTACCCTGCATTCAGTTGAATGCATTACTTTCTATTCAATTCATTCTGTGGTAAGGTTGTGTACATAACTACTCTGGGAGGTTTGGAACTGTACAGATATTGCATGTAGAGTGCTCAGTGCCATGGAATACTCCAATGCAAGCTGAATTCAGTAACCTACTTGGTACCATTTACAGTGGAACAGCCATTGACTTGGATTTCTTCTGCAAAGGCTAAAGTTCCACTGTGTAGAGAAGGTAATGTTACTGAAAGTAACTTCTGCTGCATAGGTAGCACACTCATAAAATTAGTTGCAGTCAACTCTAAATTATATGGATAGTGTGATAACAATGTTTAGATCATGTCAGCACATAGTAGTTATCAGCAAAATTGAACAGTACACTCCATTCAGTTGAATGCATTACTTTCTATTCAATGCATTCTGCGGTAAGGTTGTGTACATAACTGCTCTGGGTGGTTTGGAACTGTATAGATTTTGCATGTAGAGTGCTCAGTGCCATGGAATACTCCAATGCAATGTGAATTCACTAACCTACCTGGTACCATTTACAGTGGAACAGCCATTGACTTGGTTTACTTCTGCAAACGCTGAAGTTCCACTGTGTAGAGAATGTAATGTTACTGAAAGTAACTTCTGGTGAATAGGTAGCACACTCATAAAATTAGTTGCAGTCAACTCTAAATCATATGGATAGTGTGATAACAATGTTTAGATCATGTCAGCACATAGTAGTTATCAGCAAAATTGAACAGTACCCTGCATTCAGTTGAATGCATTACTTTCTATTCAATTCATTCTGTGGTAAGGTTGTGTACATAACTACTCTGGGAGGTTTGGAACTGTACAGATATTGCATGTAGAGTGCTCAGTGCCATGGAATACTCCAATGCAAGCTGAATTCAGTAACCTACTTGGTACCATTTACAGTGGAACAGCCATTGACTTGGATTTCTTCTGCAAAGGCTAAAGTTCCACTGTGTAGAGAAGGTAATGTTACCAAAAGTAACTTCTGCTGCATAGGTAGCACACTCATAAAATTGGTTGCAGACAACTCTGAATCATATGGCTAGTGTGCAAACAATGTTTAGATCATGTCAGCACATAGTAGTTATTAGCAAAATTGAACTGTACACTCCATTCAGTTGAATGCAGTACTTTCTATTCAATTCATTCTGTGGTAAGGTTGTGAACATAACTACTCTGGGTGGTTTGGAACTGTACAGATAATGCATGTAGAGTGCTCAGTGCCATGGAATACTCCAATGCAAGCTGAATTCAGTAACCTACTTGGTACCATTTACAGTGGAACAGCCATTGACTTGGATTTCTTCTGCAAACGCTGAAGTTCCACTGTGTAGAGAATGTAATGTTACTGAAAGTAACTTCTGGTGAATAGGTAGCACACTCATAAAATTAGTTGCAGTCAACTCTAAATCATATGGATAGTGTGATAACAATGTTTAGATCATGTCAGCACATAGTAGTTATCAGCAAAATTGAACAGTACCCTGCATTCAGTTGAATGCATTACTTTCTATTCAATTCATTCTGTGGTAAGGTTGTGTACATAACTACTCTGGGTGGTTTGGAACTGTACAGATATTGCATGTAGAGTGCTCAGTGCCATGGAATACTCCAATGCAAGCTGAATTCAGTAACCTACTTGGTACCATTTACAGTGGAACAGCCATTGACTTGGATTTCTTCTGCAAACGCTGAAGTTCCACTGTGTAGAGAATGTAATGTTACTGAAAGTAACTTCTGGTGAATAGGTAGCACACTCATAAAATTAGTTGCAGTCAACTCTAAATCATATGGATAGTGTGATAACAATGTTTAGATCATGTCAGCACATAGTAGTTATCAGCAAAATTGAACAGTACCCTGCATTCAGTTGAATGCATTACTTTCTATTCAATTCATTCTGTGGTAAGGTTGTGTACATAACTACTCTGGGAGGTTTGGAACTGTACAGATATTGCATGTAGAGTGCTCAGTGCCATGGAATACTCCAATGCAAGCTGAATTCAGTAACCTACTTGGTACCATTTACAGTGGAACAGCCATTGACTTGGATTTCTTCTGCAAAGGCTAAAGTTCCACTGTGTAGAGAAGGTAATGTTACCAAAAGTAACTTCTGCTGCATAGGTAGCACACTCATAAAATTGGTTGCAGACAACTCTGAATCATATGGCTAGTGTGCAAACAATGTTTAGATCATGTCAGCACATAGTAGTTATTAGCAAAATTGAACTGTACACTCCATTCAGTTGAATGCAGTACTTTCTATTCAATTCATTCTGTGGTAAGGTTGTGAACATAACTACTCTGGGTGGTTTGGAACTGTACAGATAATGCATGTAGAGTGCTCAGTGCCATGGAATACTCCAATGCAAGCTGAATTCAGTAACCTACTTGGTACCATTTACAGTGGAACAGCCATTGACTTGGATTTCTTCTGCAAACGCTGAAGTTCCACTGTGTAGAGAATGTAATGTTACTGAAAGTAACTTCTGGTGAATAGGTAGCACACTCATAAAATTAGTTGCAGTCAACTCTAAATCATATGGATAGTGTGATAACAATGTTTAGATCATGTCAGCACATAGTAGTTATCAGCAAAATTGAACAGTACCCTGCATTCAGTTGAATGCATTACTTTCTATTCAATTCATTCTGTGGTAAGGTTGTGTACATAACTACTCTGGGTGGTTTGGAACTGTACAGATATTGCATGTAGAGTGCTCAGTGCCATGGAATACTCCAATGCAAGCTGAATTCAGTAACCTACTTGGTACCATTTACAGTGGAACAGCCATTGACTTGGATTTCTTCTGCAAAGGCTAAAGTTCCACTGTGTAGAGAAGGTAATGTTACCAAAAGTAACTTCTGCTGCATAGGTAGCACACTCATAAAATTGGTTGCAGACAACTCTGAATCATATGGCTAGTGTGCAAACAATGTTTAGATCATGTCAGCACATAGTAGTTATTAGCAAAATTGAACTGTACACTCCATTCAGTTGAATGCAGTACTTTCTATTCAATTCATTCTGTGGTAAGGTTGTGAACATAACTACTCTGGGTGGTTTGGAACTGTACAGATAATGCATGTAGAGTGCTCAGTGCCATGGAATACTCCAATGGAAGCTGAATTCAGTAACCTACTTGGTACCATTTACACTGGAACAGCCATTGACTTGGTTTACTTCTACAAAGGCTAAAGTTCCACTGTGTAGAGAAGATAATGTTACTGAAAGTAACTTCTGCTGCATAGGTAGCACACTCATAAAATTGTTTGCAGACAACTCTAAATCATATGGATAGTGTGATAACAATGTTTAGATCATGTCAGCACATAGTAGGTATCAGCAAAATTGAACTGTACACTCCATTCACTTGAATGCATTACTTTCTATTCAATGCATTCTGTGGTAAGGTTGTGTACATAACTGCTCTGGGTGGTTTGGAACTGTATAGATTTTGCATATAGAGTGCTCAGTGCCATGGAATACTCCAATGCAATGTGAACTCACTAACCTACCTGGTACCATTTACAGTGGAACAGCCATTGACTTGGTTTACTTCTGCAAACGCTAAAGTTCCACTGTGTAGAGAATGTAATGTTACTGAAAGTAACTTCTGGAGAATAGGTAGCACACTCATAAAATTAGTTGCAGTCAACTCTAAATTATATGGATAGTGTGATAACAATGTTTAGATCATGTCAGCACATAGTAGTTATTAGCAAAATTGAACTGTACACTCCATTCAGTTGAATGCAGTACTTTCTTTTCAATTCATTCTGTGGTAAGGCTGTGAACATAACTACTCTGGGTGGTTTGGAACTGTACAGATAATGCATGTAGAGTGCTCAGTGCCATGGAATACTCCAATGCAAGCTGAATTCAGTAACCTACTTGGTACCATTTACAGTGGAACAGCCATTGACTTGGATTTCTTCTGCAAAGGCTAAAGTTCCACTGTGTAGAGAAGGTAATGTTACTGAAAGTAACTTCTGCTGCATAGGTAGCACACTCATAAAATTGGTTGCAGACAACTCTAAATCATATGGTTAGTGCGCTAACAATGTTTAGATCATGTTAGCACATAGTAGGTATCAGCAAATTTGAACTATACACTCCATTCAGTTGAATGCATTACTTTCTATTCAATGCATTCTGTGGTAAGGTTGTGTACATAACTGCTCTGGGTGGTTTAGAACTGTACAGATAATGCATGTAGAGTGCTCAGTGCCATGGAATACTCCAATGCAATGTGAATTCACTAACCTACTTGGTACCATTTACAGTGGAACAGCCATTGACTTGGTTTACTTCTGCAAACGCTAAAGTTCCACTGTGTAGAGAATGTAATGTTACTGAAAGTAACTTCTGGTGAATAGGTAGCACACTCATAAAATTAGTTGCAGTCAACTCTAAATCATATGGATAGTGTGATAACAATGTTTAGATCATGTCAGCACATAGTAGTTATCAGCAAAATTGAACAGTACCCTGCATTCAGTTGAATGCATTACTTTCTATTCAATTCATTCTGTGGTAAGGTTGTGAACATAACTACTCTGGGTGGTTTGGAACTGTACAGATAATGCATGTAGAGTGCTCAGTGCCATGGAATACTCCAATGCAAGCTGAATTCAGTAACCTACTTGGTACCATTTACACTGGAACAGCCATTGACTTGGTTTACTTCTACAAAGGCTAAAGTTCCACTGTGTAGAGAAGATAATGTTACTGAAAGTAACTTCTGCTGCATAGGTAGCACACTCATAAAATTGTTTGCAGACAACTCTAAATCATATGGATAGTGTGATAACAATGTTTAGATCATGTCAGCACATAGTAGGTATCAGCAAAATTGAACTGTACACTCCATTCACTTGAATGCATTACTTTCTATTCAATGCATTCTGTGGTAAGGTTGTGTACATAACTGCTCTGGGTGGTTTGGAACTGTATAGATTTTGCATGTAGAGTGCTCAGTGCCATGGAATACTCCAATGCAATGTGAATTCACTAACCTACCTGGTACCATTTACAGTGGAACAGCCATTGACTTGGTTTACTTCTGCAAACGCTAAAGTTCCACTGTGTAGAGAATGTAATGTTACTGAAAGTAACTTCTGGAGAATAGGTAGCACACTCATAAAATTAGTTGCAGTCAACTCTAAATTATATGGATAGTGTGATAACAATGTTTAGATCATGTCAGCACATAGTAGTTATCAGCAAAATTGAACAGTACACTCCATTCAGTTGAATGCATTACTTTCTATTCAATTCATTCTGTGGTAAGGTTGTGTACATAACTACTCTGGGTGGTTTGGAACTGTACAGATATTGCATGTAGAGACTTGGATTTCTTCTGCAAAGGCTAAAGTTCCACTGTGTAGAGAAGGTAATGTTACTGAAAGTAACTTCTGCTGCATAGGTAGCACACTCATAAAATTGGTTGCAGACAACTCTAAATCATATGGTTAGTGCGCTAACAATGTTTAGATCATGTTAGCACATAGTAGGTATCAGCAAAATTGAACTATACACTCCATTCAGTTGAATGCATTACTTTCTATTCAATGCATTCTGTGGTAAGGTTGTGTACATAACTGCTCTGGGTGGTTTGGAACGGTATAGATTTTGCATGTAGAGTGCTCAGTGCCATGGAATACTCCAATGCAATGTGAATTCACTAACCTACTTGGTACCATTTACAGTGGAACAGCCATTGACTTGGATTTCTTCTGCAAAGGCTAAAGTTCCACTGTGTAGAGAATGTAATGTTACTGAAAGTAACTTCTGGTGAATAGGTAGCACACTCATAAAATTAGTTGCAGTCAACTCTAAATCATATGGATAGTGTGATATCAATGTTTAGATCATGTCAGCACATAGTAGTTATCAGCAAAATTGAACAGTACCCTGCATTCAGTTGAATGCATTACTTACTATTCAATTCATTCTGTGGTAAGGTTGTGTACATAACTACTCTGGGTGGTTTGGAACTGTACAGATATTGCATGTAGAGTGCTCAGTGCCATGGAATACTCCAATGCAAGCTGAATTCAGTAACCTACTTGGTACCATTTACAGTGGAACAGCCATTGACTTGGATTTCTTCTGCAAAGGCTAAAGTTCCACTGTGTAGAGAAGGTAATGTTACCAAAAGTAACTTCTGCTGCATAGGTAGCACACTCATAAAATTGGTTGCAGACAACTCTGAATCATATGGCTAGTGTGCAAACAATGTTTAGATCATGTCAGCACATAGTAGTTATTAGCAAAATTGAACTGTACACTCCATTCAGTTGAATGCAGTACTTTCTATTCAATTCATTCTGTGGTAAGGTTGTGAACATAACTACTCTGGGTGGTTTGGAACTGTACAGATAATGCATGTAGAGTGCTCAGTGCCATGGAATACTCCAATGCAAGCTGAATTCAGTAACCTACTTGGTACCATTTACACTGGAACAGCCATTGACTTGGTTTACTCCTACAAAGGCTAAAGTTCCACTGTGTAGAGAAGATAATGTTACTGAAAGTAACTTCTGCTGCATAGGTAGCACACTCATAAAATTGTTTGCAGACAACTCTAAATCATATGGATAGTGTGATAACAATGTTTAGATCATGTCAGCACATAGTAGGTATCAGCAAAATTGAACTGTACACTCCATTCACTTGAATGCATTACTTTCTATTCAATGCATTCTGTGGTAAGGTTGTGTACATAACTGCTCTGGGTGGTTTGGAACTGTATAGATTTTGCATGTAGAGTGCTCAGTGCCATGGAATACTCCAATGCAATGTGAATTCACTAACCTACCTGGTACCATTTACAGTGGAACAGCCATTGACTTGGTTTACTTCTGCAAACGCTAAAGTTCCACTGTGTAGAGAATGTAATGTTACTGAAAGTAACTTCTGGAGAATAGGTAGCACACTCATAAAATTAGTTGCAGTCAACTCTAAATTATATGGATAGTGTGATAACAATGTTTAGATCATGTCAGCACATAGTAGTTATCAGCAAAATTGAACAGTACACTCCATTCAGTTGAATGCATTACTTTCTATTCAATTCATTCTGTGGTAAGGTTGTGTACATAACTACTCTGGGTGGTTTGGAACTGTACAGATATTGCATGTAGAGTGCTCAGTGCCATGGAATACTCCAATGCAAGCTGAATTCAGTAACCTACTTGGTACCATTTACAGTGGAACAGCCATTGACTTGGATTTCTTCTGCAAAGGCTAAAGTTCCACTGTGTAGAGAAGGTAATGTTACCAAAAGTAACTTCTGCTGCATAGGTAGCACACTCATAAAATTGGTTGCAGACAACTCTGAATCATATGGCTAGTGTGCAAACAATGTTTAGATCATGTCAGCACATAGTAGTTATTAGCAAAATTGAACTGTACACTCCATTCAGTTGAATGCAGTACTTTCTATTCAATTCATTCTGTGGTAAGGTTGTGAACATAACTACTCTGGGTGGTTTGGAACTGTACAGATAATGCATGTAGAGTGCTCAGTGCCATGGAATACTCCAATGCAAGCTGAATTCAGTAACCTACTTGGTACCATTTACACTGGAACAGCCATTGACTTGGTTTACTCCTACAAAGGCTAAAGTTCCACTGTGTAGAGAAGATAATGTTACTGAAAGTAACTTCTGCTGCATAGGTAGCACACTCATAAAATTGTTTGCAGACAACTCTAAATCATATGGATAGTGTGATAACAATGTTTAGATCATGTCAGCACATAGTAGGTATCAGCAAAATTGAACTGTACACTCCATTCACTTGAATGCATTACTTTCTATTCAATGCATTCTGTGGTAATGTTGTGTACATAACTGCTTTGGGTGGTTTAGAACTGTACAGATAATGCATGTAGAGTGCTCAGTGCCATGGAATACTCCAATGCAATGTGAATTCACTAACCAACTTGGTACCATTTACAGTGGAACAGCCATTGACTTGGTTTACTTCTGCAAACGCTAAAGTTCCACTGTGTAGAGAATGTAATGTTACTGAAAGTAACTTCTGGTGAATAGGTAGCACACTCATAAAATTAGTTGCAGTCAACTCTAAATCATATGGATAGTGTGATAACAATGTTTAGATCATGTCAGCACATAGTAGTTATCAGCAAAATGGAACAGTACCCTGCATTCAGTTGAATGCATTACTTTCTATTCAATTCATTCTGTGGTAAGGTTGTGTACATAACTACTCTGGGTGGTTTGGAACTGTACAGATATTGCATGTAGAGTGCTCAGTGCCATGGAATACTCCAATGCAAGCTGAATTCAGTAACCTACTTGGTACCATTTACAGTGGAACATCCATTAACTTGGATTTCTTCTGCAAAGGCTAAAGTTCCACTGTGTAGAGAAGGTAATGTTACCAAAAGTAACTTCTGCTGCATAGGTAGCACACTCATAAAATTGGTTGCAGACAACTCTGAATCATATGGCTAGTGTGCAAACAATGTTTAGATCATGTCAGCACATAGTAGTTATTAGCAAAATTGAACTGTACACTCCATTCAGTTGAATGCAGTACTTTCTATTCAATTCATTCTGTGGTAAGGTTGTGAACATAACTACTCTGGGTGGTTTGGAACTGTACAGATAATGCATGTAGAGTGCTCAGTGCCATGGAATACTCCAATGCAAGCTGAATTCAGTAACCTACTTGGTACCATTTACACTGGAACAGCCATTGACTTGGTTTACTTCTACAAAGGCTAAAGTTCCACTGTGTAGAGAAGGTAATGTTACTGAAAGTAACTTCTGCTGCATAGGTAGCACACTCATAAAATTGGTTGCAGACAACTCTAAATCATATGGTTAGTGCGCTAACAATGTTTAGATCATGTTAGCACATAGTAGGTATCAGCAAAATTGAACTATACACTCCATTCAGTTGAATGCATTACTTTCTATTCAATGCATTCTGTGGTAAGGTTGTGTACATAACTGCTCTGGGTGGTTTGGAACGGTATAGATTTTGCATGTAGAGTGCTCAGTGCCATGGAATACTCCAATGCAATGTGAATTCACTAACCTACTTGGTACCATTTACAGTGGAACAGCCATTGACTTGGATTTCTTCTGCAAAGGCTAAAGTTCCACTGTGTAGAGAATGTAATGTTACTGAAAGTAACTTCTGGTGAATAGGTAGCACACTCATAAAATTAGTTGCAGTCAACTCTAAATCATATGGATAGTGTGATAACAATGTTTAGATCATGTCAGCACATAGTAGTTATCAGCAAAATTGAACAGTACCCTGCATTCAGTTGAATGCATTACTTTCTATTCAATTCATTCTGAGGTAAGGTTGTGTACATAACTACTCTGGGTGGTTTGGAACTGTACAGATATTGCATGTAGAGTGCTCAGTGCCATGGAATACTCCAATGCAAGCTGAATTCAGTAACCTACTTGGTACCATTTACAGTGGAACAGCCATTGACTTGGATTTCTTCTGCAAAGGCTAAAGTTCCACTGTGTAGAGAAGGTAATGTTACCAAAAGTAACTTCTGCTGCATAGGTAGCACACTCATAAAATTGGTTGCAGACAACTCTGAATCATATGGCTAGTGTGCAAACAATGTTTAGATCATGTCAGCACATAGTAGTTATTAGCAAAATTGAACTGTACACTCCATTGAGTTGAATGCAGTACTTTCTATTCAATTCATTCTGTGGTAAGGTTGTGAACATAACTACTCTGGGTGGTTTGGAACTGTACAGATAATGCATGTAGAGTGCTCAGTGCCATGGAATACTCCAATGCAAGCTGAATTCAGTAACCTACTTGGTACCATTTACACTGGAACAGCCATTGACTTGGTTTACTTCTACAAAGGCTAAAGTTCCACTGTGTAGAGAAGATAATGTTACTGAAAGTAACTTCTGCTGCATAGGTAGCACACTCATAAAATTGTTTGCAGACAACTCTAAATCATATGGATAGTGTGATAACAATGTTTAGATCATGTCAGCACATAGTAGGTATCAGCAAAATTGAACTGTACACTCCATTCACTTGAATGCATTACTTTCTATTCAATGCATTCTGTGGTAAGGTTGTGTACATAACTGCTCTGGGTGGTTTGGAACTGTATAGATTTTGCATGTAGAGTGCTCAGTGCCATGGAATACTCCAATGCAATGTGAATTCACTAACCTACCTGGTACCATTTACAGTGGAACAGCCATTGACTTGGTTTACTTCTGCAAACGCTAAAGTTCCACTGTGTAGAGAATGTAATGTTACTGAAAGTAACTTCTGGAGAATAGGTAGCACACTCATAAAATTAGTTGCAGTCAACTCTAAATTATATGGATAGTGTGATAACAATGTTTAGATCATGTCAGCACATAGTAGTTATCAGCAAAATTGAACAGTACACTCCATTCAGTTGAATGCATTACTTTCTATTCAATTCATTCTGTGGTAAGGTTGTGTACATAACTACTCTGGGTGGTTTGGAACTGTACAGATATTGCATGTAGAGTGCTCAGTGCCATGGAATACTCCAATGCAAGCTGAATTCAGTAACCTACTTGGTACCATTTACAGTGGAACAGCCATTGACTTGGATTTCTTCTGCAAAGGCTAAAGTTCCACTGTGTAGAGAAGGTAATGTTACCGAAAGTAACTTCTGCTGCATAGGTAGCACACTCATAAAATTGGTTGCAGACAACTCTGAATCATATGGCTAGTGTGCAGACAATGTTTAGATCATGTCAGCACATAGTAGTTATTAGCAAAATTGAACTGTACACTCCATTCAGTTGAATGCAGTACTTTCTATTCAATTCATTCTGTGGTAAGGTTGTGAACATAACTACTCTGGGTGGTTTGGAACTGTACAGATAATGCATGTAGAGTGCTCAGTGCCATGGAATACTCCAATGCAAGCTGAATTCAGTAACCAACTTGGTACCATTTACACTGGAACAGCCATTGACTTGGTTTACTTCTACAAAGGCTAAAGTTCCACTGTGTAGAGAAGATAATGTTACTGAAAGTAACTTCTGCTGCATAGGTAGCACACTCATAAAATTGTTTGCAGACAACTCTAAATCATATGGATAGTGTGATAACAATGTTTAGATCATGTCAGCACATAGTAGGTATCAGCAAAATTGAACTGTACACTCCATTCACTTGAATGCATTACTTTCTATTCAATGCATTCTGTGGTAAGGTTGTGTACATAACTGCTCTGGGTGGTTTGGAACTGTATAGATTTTGCATGTAGAGTGCTCAGTGCCATGGAATACTCCAATGCAATGTGAATTCACTAACCTACCTGGTACCATTTACAGTGGAACAGCCATTGACTTGGTTTACTTCTGCAAACGCTAAAGTTCCACTGTGTAGAGAATGTAATGTTACTGAAAGTAACTTCTGGAGAATAGGTAGCACACTCATAAAATTAGTTGCAGTCAACTCTAAATTATATGGATAGTGTGATAACAATGTTTAGATCATGTCAGCACATAGTAGTTATCAGCAAAATTGAACAGTACACTCCATTCAGTTGAATGCATTACTTTCTATTCAATTCATTCTGTGGTAAGGTTGTGTACATAACTACTCTGGGTGGTTTGGAACTGTACAGATATTGCATGTAGAGTGCTCAGTGCCATGGAATACTCCAATGCAAGCTGAATTCAGTAACCTACTTGGTACCATTTACAGTGGAACAGCCATTGACTTGGATTTCTTCTGCAAAGGCTAAAGTTCCACTGTGTAGAGAAGGTAATGTTACCGAAAGTAACTTCTGCTGCATAGGTAGCACACTCATAAAATTGGTTGCAGACAACTCTGAATCATATGGCTAGTGTGCAGACAATGTTTAGATCATGTCAGCACATAGTAGTTATTAGCAAAATTGAACTGTACACTCCATTCAGTTGAATGCAGTACTTTCTATTCAATTCATTCTGTGGTAAGGTTGTGAACATAACTACTCTGGGTGGTTTGGAACTGTACAGATAATGCATGTAGAGTGCTCAGTGCCATGGAATACTCCAATGCAAGCTGAATTCAGTAACCAACTTGGTACCATTTACACTGGAACAGCCATTGACTTGGTTTACTTCTACAAAGGCTAAAGTTCCACTGTGTAGAGAAGGTAATGTTACTGAAAGTAACTTCTGCTGCATAGGTAGCACACTCATAAAATTGGTTGCAGACAACTCTAAATCATATGGTTAGTGCGCTAACAATGTTTAGATCATGTTAGCACATAGTAGGTATCAGCAAAATTGAACTGTACACTCCATTCACTTGAATGCATTACTTTCTATTCAATGCATTCTGTGGTAATGTTGTGTACATAACTGCTTTGGGTGGTTTAGAACTGTACAGATAATGCATGTAGAGTGCTCAGTGCCATGGAATACTCCAATGCAATGTGAATTCACTAACCAACTTGGTACCATTTACAGTGGAACAGCCATTGACTTGGTTTACTTCTGCAAACGCTAAAGTTCCACTGTGTAGAGAATGTAATGTTACTGAAAGTAACTTCTGGTGAATAGGTAGCACACTCATAAAATTAGTTGCAGTCAACTCTAAATCATATGGATAGTGTGATAACAATGTTTAGATCATGTCAGCACATAGTAGTTATCAGCAAAATGGAACAGTACCCTGCATTCAGTTGAATGCATTACTTTCTATTCAATTCATTCTGTGGTAAGGTTGTGTACATAACTACTCTGGGTGGTTTGGAACTGTACAGATATTGCATGTAGAGTGCTCAGTGCCATGGAATACTCCAATGCAAGCTGAATTCAGTAACCTACTTGGTACCATTTACAGTGGAACATCCATTAACTTGGATTTCTTCTGCAAAGGCTAAAGTTCCACTGTGTAGAGAAGGTAATGTTACCAAAAGTAACTTCTGCTGCATAGGTAGCACACTCATAAAATTGGTTGCAGACAACTCTGAATCATATGGCTAGTGTGCAAACAATGTTTAGATCATGTCAGCACATAGTAGTTATTAGCAAAATTGAACTGTACACTCCATTCAGTTGAATGCAGTACTTTCTATTCAATTCATTCTGTGGTAAGGTTGTGAACATAACTACTCTGGGTGGTTTGGAACTGTACAGATAATGCATGTAGAGTGCTCAGTGCCATGGAATACTCCAATGCAAGCTGAATTCAGTAACCTACTTGGTACCATTTACACTGGAACAGCCATTGACTTGGTTTACTTCTACAAAGGCTAAAGTTCCACTGTGTAGAGAAGGTAATGTTACTGAAAGTAACTTCTGCTGCATAGGTAGCACACTCATAAAATTGGTTGCAGACAACTCTAAATCATATGGTTAGTGCGCTAACAATGTTTAGATCATGTTAGCACATAGTAGGTATCAGCAAAATTGAACTATACACTCCATTCAGTTGAATGCATTACTTTCTATTCAATGCATTCTGTGGTAAGGTTGTGTACATAACTGCTCTGGGTGGTTTGGAACGGTATAGATTTTGCATGTAGAGTGCTCAGTGCCATGGAATACTCCAATGCAATGTGAATTCACTAACCTACTTGGTACCATTTACAGTGGAACAGCCATTGACTTGGATTTCTTCTGCAAAGGCTAAAGTTCCACTGTGTAGAGAATGTAATGTTACTGAAAGTAACTTCTGGTGAATAGGTAGCACACTCATAAAATTAGTTGCAGTCAACTCTAAATCATATGGATAGTGTGATAACAATGTTTAGATCATGTCAGCACATAGTAGTTATCAGCAAAATTGAACAGTACCCTGCATTCAGTTGAATGCATTACTTTCTATTCAATTCATTCTGAGGTAAGGTTGTGTACATAACTACTCTGGGTGGTTTGGAACTGTACAGATATTGCATGTAGAGTGCTCAGTGCCATGGAATACTCCAATGCAAGCTGAATTCAGTAACCTACTTGGTACCATTTACAGTGGAACAGCCATTGACTTGGATTTCTTCTGCAAAGGCTAAAGTTCCACTGTGTAGAGAAGGTAATGTTACCAAAAGTAACTTCTGCTGCATAGGTAGCACACTCATAAAATTGGTTGCAGACAACTCTGAATCATATGGCTAGTGTGCAAACAATGTTTAGATCATGTCAGCACATAGTAGTTATTAGCAAAATTGAACTGTACACTCCATTGAGTTGAATGCAGTACTTTCTATTCAATTCATTCTGTGGTAAGGTTGTGAACATAACTACTCTGGGTGGTTTGGAACTGTACAGATAATGCATGTAGAGTGCTCAGTGCCATGGAATACTCCAATGCAAGCTGAATTCAGTAACCTACTTGGTACCATTTACACTGGAACAGCCATTGACTTGGTTTACTTCTACAAAGGCTAAAGTTCCACTGTGTAGAGAAGATAATGTTACTGAAAGTAACTTCTGCTGCATAGGTAGCACACTCATAAAATTGTTTGCAGACAACTCTAAATCATATGGATAGTGTGATAACAATGTTTAGATCATGTCAGCACATAGTAGGTATCAGCAAAATTGAACTGTACACTCCATTCACTTGAATGCATTACTTTCTATTCAATGCATTCTGTGGTAAGGTTGTGTACATAACTGCTCTGGGTGGTTTGGAACTGTATAGATTTTGCATGTAGAGTGCTCAGTGCCATGGAATACTCCAATGCAATGTGAATTCACTAACCTACCTGGTACCATTTACAGTGGAACAGCCATTGACTTGGTTTACTTCTGCAAACGCTAAAGTTCCACTGTGTAGAGAATGTAATGTTACTGAAAGTAACTTCTGGAGAATAGGTAGCACACTCATAAAATTAGTTGCAGTCAACTCTAAATTATATGGATAGTGTGATAACAATGTTTAGATCATGTCAGCACATAGTAGTTATCAGCAAAATTGAACAGTACACTCCATTCAGTTGAATGCATTACTTTCTATTCAATTCATTCTGTGGTAAGGTTGTGTACATAACTACTCTGGGTGGTTTGGAACTGTACAGATATTGCATGTAGAGTGCTCAGTGCCATGGAATACTCCAATGCAAGCTGAATTCAGTAACCTACTTGGTACCATTTACAGTGGAACAGCCATTGACTTGGATTTCTTCTGCAAAGGCTAAAGTTCCACTGTGTAGAGAAGGTAATGTTACTGAAAGTAACTTCTGCTGCATAGGTAGCACACTCATAAAATTGGTTGCAGACAACTCTGAATCATATGGCTAGTGTGCAGACAATGTTTAGATCATGTCAGCTCATAGTAGTTATTAGCAAAATTGAACTGTACACTCCATTCAGTTGAATGCAGTACTTTCTATTCAATTCATTCTGTGGTAAGGTTGTGAACATAACTACTCTGGGTGGTTTGGAACTGTACAGATAATGCATGTAGAGTGCTCAGTGCCATGGAATACTCCAATGCAAGCTGAATTCAGTAACCAACTTGGTACCATTTACACTGGAACAGCCATTGACTTGGTTTACTTCTACAAAGGCTAAAGTTCCACTGTGTAGAGAAGGTAATGTTACTGAAAGTAACTTCTGCTGCATAGGTAGCACACTCATAAAATTGGTTGCAGACAACTCTAAATCATATGGTTAGTGCGCTAACAATGTTTAGATCATGTTAGCACATAGTAGGTATCAGCAAAATTGAACTGTACACTCCATTCACTTGAATGCATTACTTTCTATTCAATGCATTCTGTGGTAATGTTGTGTACATAACTGCTTTGGGTGGTTTAGAACTGTACAGATAATGCATGTAGAGTGCTCAGTGCCATGGAATACTCCAATGCAATGTGAATTCACTAACCAACTTGGTACCATTTACAGTGGAACAGCCATTGACTTGGTTTACTTCTGCAAACGCTAAAGTTCCACTGTGTAGAGAATGTAATGTTACTGAAAGTAACTTCTGGTGAATAGGTAGCACACTCATAAAATTAGTTGCAGTCAACTCTAAATCATATGGATAGTGTGATAACAATGTTTAGATCATGTCAGCACATAGTAGTTATCAGCAAAATGGAACAGTACCCTGCATTCAGTTGAATGCATTACTTTCTATTCAATTCATTCTGTGGTAAGGTTGTGTACATAACTACTCTGGGTGGTTTGGAACTGTACAGATATTGCATGTAGAGTGCTCAGTGCCATGGAATACTCCAATGCAAGCTGAATTCAGTAACCTACTTGGTACCATTTACAGTGGAACATCCATTAACTTGGATTTCTTCTGCAAAGGCTAAAGTTCCACTGTGTAGAGAAGGTAATGTTACCAAAAGTAACTTCTGCTGCATAGGTAGCACACTCATAAAATTGGTTGCAGACAACTCTGAATCATATGGCTAGTGTGCAAACAATGTTTAGATCATGTCAGCACATAGTAGTTATTAGCAAAATTGAACTGTACACTCCATTCAGTTGAATGCAGTACTTTCTATTCAATTCATTCTGTGGTAAGGTTGTGAACATAACTACTCTGGGTGGTTTGGAACTGTACAGATAATGCATGTAGAGTGCTCAGTGCCATGGAATACTCCAATGCAAGCTGAATTCAGTAACCTACTTGGTACCATTTACACTGGAACAGCCATTGACTTGGTTTACTTCTACAAAGGCTAAAGTTCCACTGTGTAGAGAAGGTAATGTTACTGAAAGTAACTTCTGCTGCATAGGTAGCACACTCATAAAATTGGTTGCAGACAACTCTAAATCATATGGTTAGTGCGCTAACAATGTTTAGATCATGTTAGCACATAGTAGGTATCAGCAAAATTGAACTATACACTCCATTCAGTTGAATGCATTACTTTCTATTCAATGCATTCTGTGGTAAGGTTGTGTACATAACTGCTCTGGGTGGTTTGGAACGGTATAGATTTTGCATGTAGAGTGCTCAGTGCCATGGAATACTCCAATGCAATGTGAATTCACTAACCTACTTGGTACCATTTACAGTGGAACAGCCATTGACTTGGATTTCTTCTGCAAAGGCTAAAGTTCCACTGTGTAGAGAATGTAATGTTACTGAAAGTAACTTCTGGTGAATAGGTAGCACACTCATAAAATTAGTTGCAGTCAACTCTAAATCATATGGATAGTGTGATAACAATGTTTAGATCATGTCAGCACATAGTAGTTATCAGCAAAATTGAACAGTACCCTGCATTCAGTTGAATGCATTACTTTCTATTCAATTCATTCTGAGGTAAGGTTGTGTACATAACTACTCTGGGTGGTTTGGAACTGTACAGATATTGCATGTAGAGTGCTCAGTGCCATGGAATACTCCAATGCAAGCTGAATTCAGTAACCTACTTGGTACCATTTACAGTGGAACAGCCATTGACTTGGATTTCTTCTGCAAAGGCTAAAGTTCCACTGTGTAGAGAAGGTAATGTTACCAAAAGTAACTTCTGCTGCATAGGTAGCACACTCATAAAATTGGTTGCAGACAACTCTGAATCATATGGCTAGTGTGCAAACAATGTTTAGATCATGTCAGCACATAGTAGTTATTAGCAAAATTGAACTGTACACTCCATTGAGTTGAATGCAGTACTTTCTATTCAATTCATTCTGTGGTAAGGTTGTGAACATAACTACTCTGGGTGGTTTGGAACTGTACAGATAATGCATGTAGAGTGCTCAGTGCCATGGAATACTCCAATGCAAGCTGAATTCAGTAACCTACTTGGTACCATTTACACTGGAACAGCCATTGACTTGGTTTACTTCTACAAAGGCTAAAGTTCCACTGTGTAGAGAAGATAATGTTACTGAAAGTAACTTCTGCTGCATAGGTAGCACACTCATAAAATTGTTTGCAGATAACTCTAAATCATATGGATAGTGTGATAACAATGTTTAGATCATGTCAGCACATAGTAGGTATCAGCAAAATTGAACTGTACACTCCATTCACTTGAATGCATTACTTTCTATTCAATGCATTCTGTGGTAAGGTTGTGTACATAACTGCTCTGGGTGGTTTGGAACTGTATAGATTTTGCATGTAGAGTGCTCAGTGCCATGGAATACTCCAATGCAATGTGAATTCACTAACCTACCTGGTACCATTTACAGTGGAACAGCCATTGACTTGGTTTACTTCTGCAAACGCTAAAGTTCCACTGTGTAGAGAATGTAATGTTACTGAAAGTAACTTCTGGAGAATAGGTAGCACACTCATAAAATTAGTTGCAGTCAACTCTAAATTATATGGATAGTGTGATAACAATGTTTAGATCATGTCAGCACATAGTAGTTATCAGCAAAATTGAACAGTACACTCCATTCAGTTGAATGCATTACTTTCTATTCAATTCATTCTGTGGTAAGGTTGTGTACATAACTACTCTGGGTGGTTTGGAACTGTACAGATATTGCATGTAGAGTGCTCAGTGCCATGGAATACTCCAATGCAAGCTGAATTCAGTAACCTACTTGGTACCATTTACAGTGGAACAGCCATTGACTTGGATTTCTTCTGCAAAGGCTAAAGTTCCACTGTGTAGAGAAGGTAATGTTACTGAAAGTAACTTCTGCTGCATAGGTAGCACACTCATAAAATTGGTTGCAGACAACTCTGAATCATATGGCTAGTGTGCAGACAATGTTTAGATCATGTCAGCACATAGTAGTTATTAGCAAAATTGAACTGTACACTCCATTCAGTTGAATGCAGTACTTTCTATTCAATTCATTCTGTGGTAAGGTTGTGAACATAACTACTCTGGGTGGTTTGGAACTGTACAGATAATGCATGTAGAGTGCTCAGTGCCATGGAATACTCCAATGCAAGCTGAATTCAGTAACCAACTTGGTACCATTTACACTGGAACAGCCATTGACTTGGTTTACTTCTACAAAGGCTAAAGTTCCACTGTGTAGAGAAGGTAATGTTACTGAAAGTAACTTCTGCTGCATAGGTAGCACACTCATAAAATTGGTTGCAGACAACTCTAAATCATATGGTTAGTGCGCTAACAATGTTTAGATCATGTTAGCACATAGTAGGTATCAGCAAAATTGAACTGTACACTCCATTCACTTGAATGCATTACTTTCTATTCAATGCATTCTGTGGTAAGGTTGTGTACATAACTGCTCTGGGTGGTTTGGAACTGTATAGATTTTGCATGTAGAGTGCTCAGTGCCATGGAATACTCCAATGCAATGTGAATTCACTAACCTACCTGGTACCATTTACAGTGGAACAGCCATTGACTTGGTTTACTTCTGCAAACGCTAAAGTTCCACTGTGTAGAGAATGTAATGTTACTGAAAGTAACTTCTGGAGAATAGGTAGCACACTCATAAAATTAGTTGCAGTCAACTCTAAATTATATGGATAGTGTGATAACAATGTTTAGATCATGTCAGCACATAGTAGTTATCAGCAAAATTGAACAGTACACTCCACTCAGTTGAATGCATTACTTTCTATTCAATGCATTCTGTGGTAAGGTTGTGTACATAACTGCTCTGGGTGGTTTGGAACTGTACAGATAATGCATGTAGAGTGCTCAGTGCCATGGAATACTCCAATGCAATGTGAATTCACTAACCTACTTGGTACCATTTACAGTGGAACAGCCATTGACTTGGTTTACTTCTGCAAACGCTAAAGTTCCACTGTGTAGAGAATGTAATGTTACTGAAAGTAACTTCTGGTGAATAGGTAGCACACTCATAAAATTAGTTGCAGTCAACTCTAAATCATATGGATAGTGTGATAACAATGTTTAGATCATGTCAGCACATAGTAGTTATCAGCAAAATTGAACAGTACCCTGCATTCAGTTGAATGCATTACTTTCTATTCAATTCATTCTGTGGTAAGGTTGTGAACATAACTACTCTGGGTGGTTTGGAACTGTACAGATAATGCATGTAGAGTGCTCAGTGCCATGGAATACTCCAATGCAAGCTGAATTCAGTAACCTACTTGGTACCATTTACACTGGAACAGCCATTGACTTGGTTTACTTCTACAAAGGCTAAAGTTCCACTGTGTAGAGAAGATAATGTTACTGAAAGTAACTTCTGCTGCATAGGTAGCACACTCATAAAATTGTTTGCAGACAACTCTAAATCATATGGCTAGTGTGCAGACAATGTTTAGATCATGTCAGCACATAGTAGTTATTAGCAAAATTGAACTGTACACTCCATTCAGTTGAATGCAGTACTTTCTATTCAATTCATTCTGTGGTAAGGTTGTGAACATAACTACTCTGGGTGGTTTGGAACTGTACAGATAATGCATGTAGAGTGCTCAGTGCCATGGAATACTCCAATGCAAGCTGAATTCAGTAACCAACTTGGTACCATTTACACTGGAACAGCCATTGACTTGGTTTACTTCTACAAAGGCTAAAGTTCCACTGTGTAGAGAAGGTAATGTTACTGAAAGTAACTTCTGCTGCATAGGTAGCACACTCATAAAATTGGTTGCAGACAACTCTAAATCATATGGTTAGTGCGCTAACAATGTTTAGATCATGTTAGCACATAGTAGGTATCAGCAAAATTGAACTGTACACTCCATTCACTTGAATGCATTACTTTCTATTCAATGCATTCTGTGGTAAGGTTGTGTACATAACTGCTCTGGGTGGTTTGGAACTGTATAGATTTTGCATGTAGAGTGCTCAGTGCCATGGAATACTCCAATGCAATGTGAATTCACTAACCTACCTGGTACCATTTACAGTGGAACAGCCATTGACTTGGTTTACTTCTGCAAACGCTAAAGTTCCACTGTGTAGAGAATGTAATGTTACTGAAAGTAACTTCTGGAGAATAGGTAGCACACTCATAAAATTAGTTGCAGTCAACTCTAAATTATATGGATAGTGTGATAACAATGTTTAGATCATGTCAGCACATAGTAGTTATCAGCAAAATTGAACAGTACACTCCATTCAGTTGAATGCATTACTTTCTATTCAATTCATTCTGTGGTAAGGTTGTGTACATAACTACTCTGGGTGGTTTGGAACTGTACAGATATTGCATGTAGAGACTTGGATTTCTTCTGCAAAGGCTAAAGTTCCACTGTGTAGAGAAGGTAATGTTACTGAAAGTAACTTCTGCTGCATAGGTAGCACACTCATAAAATTGGTTGCAGACAACTCTAAATCATATGGTTAGTGCGCTAACAATGTTTAGATCATGTTAGCACATAGTAGGTATCAGCAAAATTGAACTATACACTCCATTCAGTTGAATGCATTACTTTCTATTCAATGCATTCTGTGGTAAGGTTGTGTACATAACTGCTCTGGGTGGTTTGGAACGGTATAGATTTTGCATGTAGAGTGCTCAGTGCCATGGAATACTCCAATGCAATGTGAATTCACTAACCTACTTGGTACCATTTACAGTGGAACAGCCATTGACTTGGATTTCTTCTGCAAAGGCTAAAGTTCCACTGTGTAGAGAATGTAATGTTACTGAAAGTAACTTCTGGTGAATAGGTAGCACACTCATAAAATTAGTTGCAGTCAACTCTAAATCATATGGATAGTGTGATATCAATGTTTAGATCATGTCAGCACATAGTAGTTATCAGCAAAATTGAACAGTACCCTGCATTCAGTTGAATGCATTACTTACTATTCAATTCATTCTGTGGTAAGGTTGTGTACATAACTACTCTGGGTGGTTTGGAACTGTACAGATATTGCATGTAGAGTGCTCAGTGCCATGGAATACTCCAATGCAAGCTGAATTCAGTAACCTACTTGGTACCATTTACAGTGGAACAGCCATTGACTTGGATTTCTTCTGCAAAGGCTAAAGTTCCACTGTGTAGAGAAGGTAATGTTACCAAAAGTAACTTCTGCTGCATAGGTAGCACACTCATAAAATTGGTTGCAGACAACTCTGAATCATATGGCTAGTGTGCAAACAATGTTTAGATCATGTCAGCACATAGTAGTTATTAGCAAAATTGAACTGTACACTCCATTCAGTTGAATGCAGTACTTTCTATTCAATTCATTCTGTGGTAAGGTTGTGAACATAACTACTCTGGGTGGTTTGGAACTGTACAGATAATGCATGTAGAGTGCTCAGTGCCATGGAATACTCCAATGCAAGCTGAATTCAGTAACCTACTTGGTACCATTTACACTGGAACAGCCATTGACTTGGTTTACTCCTACAAAGGCTAAAGTTCCACTGTGTAGAGAAGATAATGTTACTGAAAGTAACTTCTGCTGCATAGGTAGCACACTCATAAAATTGTTTGCAGACAACTCTAAATCATATGGATAGTGTGATAACAATGTTTAGATCATGTCAGCACATAGTAGGTATCAGCAAAATTGAACTGTACACTCCATTCACTTGAATGCATTACTTTCTATTCAATGCATTCTGTGGTAAGGTTGTGTACATAACTGCTCTGGGTGGTTTGGAACTGTATAGATTTTGCATGTAGAGTGCTCAGTGCCATGGAATACTCCAATGCAATGTGAATTCACTAACCTACCTGGTACCATTTACAGTGGAACAGCCATTGACTTGGTTTACTTCTGCAAACGCTAAAGTTCCACTGTGTAGAGAATGTAATGTTACTGAAAGTAACTTCTGGAGAATAGGTAGCACACTCATAAAATTAGTTGCAGTCAACTCTAAATTATATGGATAGTGTGATAACAATGTTTAGATCATGTCAGCACATAGTAGTTATCAGCAAAATTGAACAGTACACTCCATTCAGTTGAATGCATTACTTTCTATTCAATTCATTCTGTGGTAAGGTTGTGTACATAACTACTCTGGGTGGTTTGGAACTGTACAGATATTGCATGTAGAGTGCTCAGTGCCATGGAATACTCCAATGCAAGCTGAATTCAGTAACCTACTTGGTACCATTTACAGTGGAACAGCCATTGACTTGGATTTCTTCTGCAAAGGCTAAAGTTCCACTGTGTAGAGAAGGTAATGTTACCAAAAGTAACTTCTGCTGCATAGGTAGCACACTCATAAAATTGGTTGCAGACAACTCTGAATCATATGGCTAGTGTGCAAACAATGTTTAGATCATGTCAGCACATAGTAGTTATTAGCAAAATTGAACTGTACACTCCATTCAGTTGAATGCAGTACTTTCTATTCAATTCATTCTGTGGTAAGGTTGTGAACATAACTACTCTGGGTGGTTTGGAACTGTACAGATAATGCATGTAGAGTGCTCAGTGCCATGGAATACTCCAATGCAAGCTGAATTCAGTAACCTACTTGGTACCATTTACACTGGAACAGCCATTGACTTGGTTTACTCCTACAAAGGCTAAAGTTCCACTGTGTAGAGAAGATAATGTTACTGAAAGTAACTTCTGCTGCATAGGTAGCACACTCATAAAATTGTTTGCAGACAACTCTAAATCATATGGATAGTGTGATAACAATGTTTAGATCATGTCAGCACATAGTAGGTATCAGCAAAATTGAACTGTACACTCCATTCACTTGAATGCATTACTTTCTATTCAATGCATTCTGTGGTAATGTTGTGTACATAACTGCTTTGGGTGGTTTAGAACTGTACAGATAATGCATGTAGAGTGCTCAGTGCCATGGAATACTCCAATGCAATGTGAATTCACTAACCAACTTGGTACCATTTACAGTGGAACAGCCATTGACTTGGTTTACTTCTGCAAACGCTAAAGTTCCACTGTGTAGAGAATGTAATGTTACTGAAAGTAACTTCTGGTGAATAGGTAGCACACTCATAAAATTAGTTGCAGTCAACTCTAAATCATATGGATAGTGTGATAACAATGTTTAGATCATGTCAGCACATAGTAGTTATCAGCAAAATGGAACAGTACCCTGCATTCAGTTGAATGCATTACTTTCTATTCAATTCATTCTGTGGTAAGGTTGTGTACATAACTACTCTGGGTGGTTTGGAACTGTACAGATATTGCATGTAGAGTGCTCAGTGCCATGGAATACTCCAATGCAAGCTGAATTCAGTAACCTACTTGGTACCATTTACAGTGGAACATCCATTAACTTGGATTTCTTCTGCAAAGGCTAAAGTTCCACTGTGTAGAGAAGGTAATGTTACCAAAAGTAACTTCTGCTGCATAGGTAGCACACTCATAAAATTGGTTGCAGACAACTCTGAATCATATGGCTAGTGTGCAAACAATGTTTAGATCATGTCAGCACATAGTAGTTATTAGCAAAATTGAACTGTACACTCCATTCAGTTGAATGCAGTACTTTCTATTCAATTCATTCTGTGGTAAGGTTGTGAACATAACTACTCTGGGTGGTTTGGAACTGTACAGATAATGCATGTAGAGTGCTCAGTGCCATGGAATACTCCAATGCAAGCTGAATTCAGTAACCTACTTGGTACCATTTACACTGGAACAGCCATTGACTTGGTTTACTTCTACAAAGGCTAAAGTTCCACTGTGTAGAGAAGGTAATGTTACTGAAAGTAACTTCTGCTGCATAGGTAGCACACTCATAAAATTGGTTGCAGACAACTCTAAATCATATGGTTAGTGCGCTAACAATGTTTAGATCATGTTAGCACATAGTAGGTATCAGCAAAATTGAACTATACACTCCATTCAGTTGAATGCATTACTTTCTATTCAATGCATTCTGTGGTAAGGTTGTGTACATAACTGCTCTGGGTGGTTTGGAACGGTATAGATTTTGCATGTAGAGTGCTCAGTGCCATGGAATACTCCAATGCAATGTGAATTCACTAACCTACTTGGTACCATTTACAGTGGAACAGCCATTGACTTGGATTTCTTCTGCAAAGGCTAAAGTTCCACTGTGTAGAGAATGTAATGTTACTGAAAGTAACTTCTGGTGAATAGGTAGCACACTCATAAAATTAGTTGCAGTCAACTCTAAATCATATGGATAGTGTGATAACAATGTTTAGATCATGTCAGCACATAGTAGTTATCAGCAAAATTGAACAGTACCCTGCATTCAGTTGAATGCATTACTTTCTATTCAATTCATTCTGAGGTAAGGTTGTGTACATAACTACTCTGGGTGGTTTGGAACTGTACAGATATTGCATGTAGAGTGCTCAGTGCCATGGAATACTCCAATGCAAGCTGAATTCAGTAACCTACTTGGTACCATTTACAGTGGAACAGCCATTGACTTGGATTTCTTCTGCAAAGGCTAAAGTTCCACTGTGTAGAGAAGGTAATGTTACCAAAAGTAACTTCTGCTGCATAGGTAGCACACTCATAAAATTGGTTGCAGACAACTCTGAATCATATGGCTAGTGTGCAAACAATGTTTAGATCATGTCAGCACATAGTAGTTATTAGCAAAATTGAACTGTACACTCCATTGAGTTGAATGCAGTACTTTCTATTCAATTCATTCTGTGGTAAGGTTGTGAACATAACTACTCTGGGTGGTTTGGAACTGTACAGATAATGCATGTAGAGTGCTCAGTGCCATGGAATACTCCAATGCAAGCTGAATTCAGTAACCTACTTGGTACCATTTACACTGGAACAGCCATTGACTTGGTTTACTTCTACAAAGGCTAAAGTTCCACTGTGTAGAGAAGATAATGTTACTGAAAGTAACTTCTGCTGCATAGGTAGCACACTCATAAAATTGTTTGCAGACAACTCTAAATCATATGGATAGTGTGATAACAATGTTTAGATCATGTCAGCACATAGTAGGTATCAGCAAAATTGAACTGTACACTCCATTCACTTGAATGCATTACTTTCTATTCAATGCATTCTGTGGTAAGGTTGTGTACATAACTGCTCTGGGTGGTTTGGAACTGTATAGATTTTGCATGTAGAGTGCTCAGTGCCATGGAATACTCCAATGCAATGTGAATTCACTAACCTACCTGGTACCATTTACAGTGGAACAGCCATTGACTTGGTTTACTTCTGCAAACGCTAAAGTTCCACTGTGTAGAGAATGTAATGTTACTGAAAGTAACTTCTGGAGAATAGGTAGCACACTCATAAAATTAGTTGCAGTCAACTCTAAATTATATGGATAGTGTGATAACAATGTTTAGATCATGTCAGCACATAGTAGTTATCAGCAAAATTGAACAGTACACTCCATTCAGTTGAATGCATTACTTTCTATTCAATTCATTCTGTGGTAAGGTTGTGTACATAACTACTCTGGGTGGTTTGGAACTGTACAGATATTGCATGTAGAGTGCTCAGTGCCATGGAATACTCCAATGCAAGCTGAATTCAGTAACCTACTTGGTACCATTTACAGTGGAACAGCCATTGACTTGGATTTCTTCTGCAAAGGCTAAAGTTCCACTGTGTAGAGAAGGTAATGTTACTGAAAGTAACTTCTGCTGCATAGGTAGCACACTCATAAAATTGGTTGCAGACAACTCTGAATCATATGGCTAGTGTGCAGACAATGTTTAGATCATGTCAGCACATAGTAGTTATTAGCAAAATTGAACTGTACACTCCATTCAGTTGAATGCAGTACTTTCTATTCAATTCATTCTGTGGTAAGGTTGTGAACATAACTACTCTGGGTGGTTTGGAACTGTACAGATAATGCATGTAGAGTGCTCAGTGCCATGGAATACTCCAATGCAAGCTGAATTCAGTAACCAACTTGGTACCATTTACACTGGAACAGCCATTGACTTGGTTTACTTCTACAAAGGCTAAAGTTCCACTGTGTAGAGAAGGTAATGTTACTGAAAGTAACTTCTGCTGCATAGGTAGCACACTCATAAAATTGGTTGCAGACAACTCTAAATCATATGGTTAGTGCGCTAACAATGTTTAGATCATGTTAGCACATAGTAGGTATCAGCAAAATTGAACTGTACACTCCATTCACTTGAATGCATTACTTTCTATTCAATGCATTCTGTGGTAAGGTTGTGTACATAACTGCTCTGGGTGGTTTGGAACTGTATAGATTTTGCATGTAGAGTGCTCAGTGCCATGGAATACTCCAATGCAATGTGAATTCACTAACCTACCTGGTACCATTTACAGTGGAACAGCCATTGACTTGGTTTACTTCTGCAAACGCTAAAGTTCCACTGTGTAGAGAATGTAATGTTACTGAAAGTAACTTCTGGAGAATAGGTAGCACACTCATAAAATTAGTTGCAGTCAACTCTAAATTATATGGATAGTGTGATAACAATGTTTAGATCATGTCAGCACATAGTAGTTATCAGCAAAATTGAACAGTACACTCCACTCAGTTGAATGCATTACTTTCTATTCAATGCATTCTGTGGTAAGGTTGTGTACATAACTGCTCTGGGTGGTTTGGAACTGTACAGATAATGCATGTAGAGTGCTCAGTGCCATGGAATACTCCAATGCAATGTGAATTCACTAACCTACTTGGTACCATTTACAGTGGAACAGCCATTGACTTGGTTTACTTCTGCAAACGCTAAAGTTCCACTGTGTAGAGAATGTAATGTTACTGAAAGTAACTTCTGGTGAATAGGTAGCACACTCATAAAATTAGTTGCAGTCAACTCTAAATCATATGGATAGTGTGATAACAATGTTTAGATCATGTCAGCACATAGTAGTTATCAGCAAAATTGAACAGTACCCTGCATTCAGTTGAATGCATTACTTTCTATTCAATTCATTCTGTGGTAAGGTTGTGTACATAACTACTCTGGGTGGTTTGGAACTGTACAGATATTGCATGTAGAGTGCTCAGTGCCATGGAATACTCCAATGCAAGCTGAATTCAGTAACCTACTTGGTACCATTTACAGTGGAACAGCCATTGACTTGGATTTCTTCTGCAAAGGCTAAAGTTCCACTGTGTAGAGAAGGTAATGTTACTGAAAGTAACTTCTGGTGAATAGGTAGCACACTCATAAAATTAGTTGCAGTCAACTCTAAATCATATGGATAGTGTGATAACAATGTTTAGATCATGTCAGCACATAGTAGTTATCAGCAAAATTGAACAGTACCCTGCATTCAGTTGAATGCATTACTTTCTATTCAATGCATTCTGTGGTAAGGTTGTGTACATAACTACTCTGGGTGGTTTGGAACTGTATAGATATTGCATGTAGAGTGCTCAGTGCCATGGAATACTCCAATGCAAGGTGAACTCACTAACATACCTCGTACCATTTACAGTGGAACAGCCATTGAACTGGTTTACTTCTGCAAAGGCTAAAGTTCCACTGTGTAGAGAATGTAATGTTACTGAAAGTAACTTCTGGAGAATAGGTAGCACACTCATAAAATTAGTTGCAGTCAACTCTAAATCATATGGACAGTGTGTTAACAATGTTTAGATCATGTCAGCACATAGTAGTTATCAGCAAAATTGAACTGTACACTCCATTGAGTTGAATGCATTACTTTCTATTCAATTCATTCTGTGGTAAGGTTGTGAACAGAACAACTCTGGGTGGTTTGGAACTGTACAGGTAATGCATGTAGAGTGCTCAGTGCCATGGAATACTCCAATGCAAGGTGAACTCACTAACATACCTCGTACCATTTACAGTGGAACAGCCATTGAACTGGTTTACTTCTACAAAGGCTAAAGTTCCACTGTGTAGAGAATGTAATGTTACTGAAAGTAACTTCTGGAGAATAGGTAGCACACTCAAAAAATTGATTGCAGACAAAGCTAAATCATATGGTTAGTGTGTTAACAATGTTTAGATCATGTCAGCACATAGTAGTTATCAGCAAAATTGAACTGTACACTCCATTGAGTTGAATGCATTACTTTCTATTCAATTCATTCTGTGGTAAGGTTGTGAACATAACTACTCTGGGTGGTTTGGAACTGTACAGATAATGCATGTAGAGTGCTCAGTGCCATGGAATACTCCAATGCAAGCTGAATTCAGTAACCTACTTGGTACCATTTACACTGGAACAGCCATTGACTTGGTTTACTTCTACAAAGGCTAAAGTTCCACTGTGTAGAGAAGATAATGTTACTGAAAGTAACTTCTGCTGCATAGGTAGCACTCTCATAAAATTGTTTGCAGACAACTCTAAATCATATGGATAGTGTGATAACAATGTTTAGATCATGTCAGCACATAGTAGGTATCAGCAAAATTGAACTGTACTCTCCATTCACTTGAATGCATTACTTTCTATTCAATGCATTCTGTGGTAAGGTTGAGTACATAACTGCTCTGGGTGGTTTGGAACTGTATAGATTTTGCATGTAGAGTGCTCAGTGCCATGGAATACTCCAATGCAATGTGAATTCACTAACCTACCTGGTACCATTTACAGTGGAACAGCCATTGACTTGGTTTACTTCTGCAAACGCTAAAGTTCCACTGTGTAGAGAATGTAATGTTACTGAAAGTAACTTCTGGAGAATAGGTAGCACACTCATAAAATTAGTTGCAGTCAACTCTAAATTATATGGATAGTGTGATAACAATGTTTAGATCATGTCAGCACATAGTAGTTATCAGCAAAATTGAACAGTACACTCCATTCTGTTGAATGCATTACTTTCTATTCAATTCATTCTGTGGTAAGGTTGTGTACATAACTACTCTGGGTGGTTTGGAACTGTACAGATATTGCATGTAGAGTGCTCAATGCCATGGAATACTCCAATGCAAGCTGAATTCAGTAACCTACTTGGTACCATTTACAGTGGAACAGCCATTGACTTGGATTTCTTCTGCAAAGGCTAAAGTTCCACTGAGTAGAGAAGGTAATGTTACTGAAAGTAACTTCTGCTGCATAGGTAGCACACTCATAAAATTGGTTGCAGACAACTCTAAATCATATGGATAGTGTGATAACAATGTTTAGATCATGTCAGCACATAGTAGGTATCAGCAAAATTGAACTGTACACTCCATTCACTTGAATGCATTACTTTCTATTCAATGCATTCTGTGGTAAGGTTGTGTACATAACTGCTCTGGGTGGTTTGGAACTGTATAGATTTTGCATGTAGAGTGCTCAGTGCCATGGAATACTCCAATGCAATGTGAATTCACTAACCTACCTGGTACCATTTACAGTGGAACAGCCATTGACTTGGTTTACTTCTGCAAACGCTAAAGTTCCACTGTGTAGAGAATGTAATGTTACTGAAAGTAACTTCTGGAGAATAGGTAGCACACTCATAAAATTAGTTGCAGTCAACTCTAAATTATATGGATAGTGTGATAACAATGTTTAGATCATGTCAGCACATAGTAGTTATCAGCAAAATTGAACAGTACACTCCACTCAGTTGAATGCATTACTTTCTATTCAATGCATTCTGTGGTAAGGTTGTGTACATAACTGCTCTGGGTGGTTTGGAACTGTACAGATAATGCATGTAGAGTGCTCAGTGCCATGGAATACTCCAATGCAATGTGAATTCACTAACCTACTTGGTACCATTTACAGTGGAACAGCCATTGACTTGGTTTACTTCTGCAAACGCTAAAGTTCCACTGTGTAGAGAATGTAATGTTACTGAAAGTAACTTCTGGTGAATAGGTAGCACACTCATAAAATTAGTTGCAGTCAACTCTAAATCATATGGATAGTGTGATAACAATGTTTAGATCATGTCAGCACATAGTAGTTATCAGCAAAATTGAACAGTACCCTGCATTCAGTTGAATGCATTACTTTCTATTCAATTCATTCTGTGGTAAGGTTGTGTACATAACTACTCTGGGTGGTTTGGAACTGTACAGATATTGCATGTAGAGTGCTCAGTGCCATGGAATACTCCAATGCAAGCTGAATTCAGTAACCTACTTGGTACCATTTACAGTGGAACAGCCATTGACTTGGATTTCTTCTGCAAAGGCTAAAGTTCCACTGTGTAGAGAAGGTAATGTTACCAAAATTAACTTCTGCTGCATAGGTAGCACACTCATAAAATTGGTTGCAGACAACTTTGAATCATATGGCTAGTGTGCAAACAATGTTTAGATCATGTCAGCACATAGTAGTTATCAGCAAAATTGAACAGTACACTCCATTGAGTTGAATGCATTACTTTCTATTCAATGCATTCTGTGGTAAGGTTGTGTACATAACTACTCTGGGTGGTTTGGAACTGTATAGATATTGCATGTAGAGTGCTCAGTGCCATGGAATACTCCAATGCAAGGTGAACTCACTAACATACCTCGTACCATTTACAGTGGAACAGCCATTGAACTGGTTTACTTCTGCAAAGGCTAAAGTTCCACTGTGTAGAGAATGTAATGTTACTGAAAGTAACTTCTGGAGAATAGGTAGCACACTCATAAAATTAGTTGCAGTCAACTCTAAATCATATGGACAGTGTGTTAACAATGTTTAGATCATGTCAGCACATAGTAGTTATCAGCAAAATTGAACTGTACACTCCATTGAGTTGAATGCATTACTTTCTATTCAATTCATTCTGTGGTAAGGTTGTGAACAGAACAACTCTGGGTGGTTTGGAACTGTACAGGTAATGCATGTAGAGTGCTCAGTGCCATGGAATACTCCAATGCAAGGTGAACTCACTAACATACCTCGTACCATTTACAGTGGAACAGCCATTGAACTGGTTTACTTCTACAAAGGCTAAAGTTCCACTGTGTAGAGAATGTAATGTTACTGAAAGTAACTTCTGGAGAATAGGTAGCACACTCAAAAAATTGATTGCAGACAAAGCTAAATCATATGGTTAGTGTGTTAACAATGTTTAGATCATGTCAGCACATAGTAGTTATCAGCAAAATTGAACTGTACACTCCATTGAGTTGAATGCATTACTTTCTATTCAATTCATTCTGTGGTAAGGTTGTGAACATAACTACTCTGGGTGGTTTGGAACTGTACAGATAATGCATGTAGAGTGCTCAGTGCCATGGAATACTCCAATGCAAGCTGAATTCAGTAACCTACTTGGTACCATTTACACTGGAACAGCCATTGACTTGGTTTACTTCTACAAAGGCTAAAGTTCCACTGTGTAGAGAAGATAATGTTACTGAAAGTAACTTCTGCTGCATAGGTAGCACTCTCATAAAATTGTTTGCAGACAACTCTAAATCATATGGATAGTGTGATAACAATGTTTAGATCATGTCAGCACATAGTAGGTATCAGCAAAATTGAACTGTACTCTCCATTCACTTGAATGCATTACTTTCTATTCAATGCATTCTGTGGTAAGGTTGTGTACATAACTGCTCTGGGTGGTTTGGAACTGTATAGATTTTGCATGTAGAGTGCTCAGTGCCATGGAATACTCCAATGCAATGTGAATTCACTAACCTACCTGGTACCATTTACAGTGGAACAGCCATTGACTTGGTTTACTTCTGCAAACGCTAAAGTTCCACTGTGTAGAGAATGTAATGTTACTGAAAGTAACTTCTGGAGAATAGGTAGCACACTCATAAAATTAGTTGCAGTCAACTCTAAATTATATGGATAGTGTGATAACAATGTTTAGATCATGTCAGCACATAGTAGTTATCAGCAAAATTGAACAGTACACTCCATTCTGTTGAATGCATTACTTTCTATTCAATTCATTCTGTGGTAAGGTTGTGTACATAACTACTCTGGGTGGTTTGGAACTGTACAGATATTGCATGTAGAGTGCTCAATGCCATGGAATACTCCAATGCAAGCTGAATTCAGTAACCTACTTGGTACCATTTACAGTGGAACAGCCATTGACTTGGATTTCTTCTGCAAAGGCTAAAGTTCCACTGAGTAGAGAAGGTAATGTTACTGAAAGTAACTTCTGCTGCATAGGTAGCACACTCATAAAATTGGTTGCAGACAACTCTAAATCATATGGATAGTGTGATAACAATGTTTAGATCATGTCAGCACATAGTAGGTATCAGCAAAATTGAACTGTACACTCCATTCACTTGAATGCATTACTTTCTATTCAATGCATTCTGTGGTAAGGTTGTGTACATAACTGCTCTGGGTGGTTTGGAACTGTATAGATTTTGCATGTAGAGTGCTCAGTGCCATGGAATACTCCAATGCAATGTGAATTCACTAACCTACCTGGTACCATTTACAGTGGAACAGCCATTGACTTGGTTTACTTCTGCAAACGCTAAAGTTCCACTGTGTAGAGAATGTAATGTTACTGAAAGTAACTTCTGGAGAATAGGTAGCACACTCAAAAAATTGATTGCAGACAAAGCTAAATCATATGGTTAGTGTGTTAACAATGTTTAGATCATGTCAGCACATAGTAGTTATCAGCAAAATTGAACTGTACACTCCATTGAGTTGAATGCATTACTTTCTATTCAATTCATTCTGTGGTAAGGTTGTGAACATAACTACTCTGGGTGGTTTGGAACTGTACAGATAATGCATGTAGAGTGCTCAGTGCCATGGAATACTCCAATGCAAGCTGAATTCAGTAACCTACTTGGTACCATTTACACTGGAACAGCCATTGACTTGGTTTACTTCTACAAAGGCTAAAGTTCCACTGTGTAGAGAAGATAATGTTACTGAAAGTAACTTCTGCTGCATAGGTAGCACTCTCATAAAATTGTTTGCAGACAACTCTAAATCATATGGATAGTGTGATAACAATGTTTAGATCATGTCAGCACATAGTAGGTATCAGCAAAATTGAACTGTACTCTCCATTCACTTGAATGCATTACTTTCTATTCAATGCATTCTGTGGTAAGGTTGTGTACATAACTGCTCTGGGTGGTTTGGAACTGTATAGATTTTGCATGTAGAGTGCTCAGTGCCATGGAATACTCCAATGCAATGTGAATTCACTAACCTACCTGGTACCATTTACAGTGGAACAGCCATTGACTTGGTTTACTTCTGCAAACGCTAAAGTTCCACTGTGTAGAGAATGTAATGTTACTGAAAGTAACTTCTGGAGAATAGGTAGCACACTCATAAAATTAGTTGCAGTCAACTCTAAATTATATGGATAGTGTGATAACAATGTTTAGATCATGTCAGCACATAGTAGTTATCAGCAAAATTGAACAGTACACTCCATTCTGTTGAATGCATTACTTTCTATTCAATTCATTCTGTGGTAAGGTTGTGTACATAACTACTCTGGGTGGTTTGGAACTGTACAGATATTGCATGTAGAGTGCTCAATGCCATGGAATACTCCAATGCAAGCTGAATTCAGTAACCTACTTGGTACCATTTACAGTGGAACAGCCATTGACTTGGATTTCTTCTGCAAAGGCTAAAGTTCCACTGAGTAGAGAAGGTAATGTTACTGAAAGTAACTTCTGCTGCATAGGTAGCACACTCATAAAATTGGTTGCAGACAACTCTAAATCATATGGATAGTGTGATAACAATGTTTAGATCATGTCAGCACATAGTAGGTATCAGCAAAATTGAACTGTACACTCCATTCACTTGAATGCATTACTTTCTATTCAATGCATTCTGTGGTAAGGTTGTGTACATAACTGCTCTGGGTGGTTTGGAACTGTATAGATTTTGCATGTAGAGTGCTCAGTGCCATGGAATACTCCAATGCAATGTGAATTCACTAACCTACCTGGTACCATTTACAGTGGAACAGCCATTGACTTGGTTTACTTCTGCAAACGCTAAAGTTCCACTGTGTAGAGAATGTAATGTTACTGAAAGTAACTTCTGGAGAATAGGTAGCACACTCATAAAATTAGTTGCAGTCAACTCTAAATTATATGGATAGTGTGATAACAATGTTTAGATCATGTCAGCACATAGTAGTTATCAGCAAAATTGAACAGTACACTCCATTCAGTTGAATGCATTACTTTCTATTCCATTCATTCTGTGGTAAGGTTGTGTACATAACTACTCTGGGTGGTTTGGAACTGTACAGATATTGCATGTAGAGTGCTCAGTGCCATGGAATACTCCAATGCAAGCTGAATTCAGTAACCTACTTGGTACCATTTACAGTGGAACAGCCATTGACTTGGATTTCTTCTGCAAAGTCTAAAGTTCCACTGTGTAGAGAAGGTAATGTTACTGAAAGTAACTTCTGCTGCATAGGTAGCACACTCATAAAATTGGTTGCAGACAACTCTAAACCATATGGTTAGTGCGCTAACAATGTTTAGATCATGTTAGCACATAGTAGGTATCAGCAAAATTGAACTATACACTCCATTCAGTTGAATGCATTACTTTCTATTCAATGCATTCTGTGGTAAGGTTGTGTACATAACTGCTCTGGGTGGTTTGGAACTGTATAGATTTTGCATGTAGAGTGCTCAGTGCCATGGAATACTCCAATGCAATGTGAATTCACTAACCTACTTGGTACCATTTACAGTGGAACAGCCATTGACTTGGATTTCTTCTGCAAAGGCTAAAGTTCCACTGTGTAGAGAAGGTAATGTTACTGAAAGTAACTTCTGCTGCATAGGTAGCACACTCATAAAATTGGTTGCAGACAACTCTAAATCATATGGTTAGTGCGCTAACAATGTTTAGATCATGTTAGCACATAGTAGGTATCAGCAAAATTGAACTATACACTCCATTCAGTTGAATGCATTACTTTCTATTCAATGCATTCTGTGGTAAGGTTGTGTACATAACTGCTCTGGGTGGTTTGGAACTGTATAGATTTTGCATGTAGAGTGCTCAGTGCCATGGAATACTCCAATGCAAGCTGAATTCAGTAACCTACTTGGTACCATTTACAGTGGAACAGCCATTGACTTGGTTTACTTCTACAAAGGCTAAAGTTCCACTGTGTAGAGAAGGTAATGTTACTGAAAGTAACTTCTGCTGCATAGGTAGCACACTCATAAAATTGGTTGCAGAGAACTCGAAATCATATGGATAGTGTGATAACAATATTTAGATCATGTCAGCACATAGTAGTTATCAGCAAAATTGAACTGTACACTCCATTGAGTTGAATGCATTACTTTCTATTCAATTCATTCTGTGGTAAGGTTGTGAACATAACTACTCTGGGTGGTTTGGAACTGTACAGATAATGCATGTAGAGTGCTCAGTGCCATGGAATACTCCAATGCAAGCTGAATTCAGTAACCTACTTGGTACCATTTACACTGGAACAGCCATTGACTTGGTTTACTTCTACAAAGGCTAAAGTTCCACTGTGTAGAGAAGATAATGTTACTGAAAGTAACTTCTGCTGCATAGGTAGCACACTGATAAAATTGTTTGCAGACAACTCTAAATCATATGGATAGTGTGATAACAATGTTTAGATCATGTCAGCACATAGTAGGTATCAGCAAAATTGAACTGTACACTCCATTCACTTGAATGCATTACTTTCTATTCAATGCATTCTGTGGTAAGGTTGTGTACATAACTGCTCTGAGTGGTTTGGAACTGTATAGATTTTGCATGTAGAGTGCTCAGTGCCATGGAATACTCCAATGCAAGCTGAATTCAGTAACCTACTTGGTACCATTTACAGTGGAACAGCCATTGACTTGGATTTCTTCTGCAAAGTCTAAAGTTCCACTGTGTAGAGAAGGTAATGTTACTGAAAGTAACTTCTGCTGCATAGGTAGCACACTCATAAAATTGGTTGCAGACAACTCTAAACCATATGGTTAGTGCGCTAACAATGTTTAGATCATGTTAGCACATAGTAGCTATCAGCAAAATTGAACTATACACTCCATTCAGTTGAATGCATTACTTTCTATTCAATGCATTCTGTGGTAAGGTTGTGTACATAACTGCTCTGGGTGGTTTGGAACTGTATAGATTTTGCATGTAGAGTGCTCAGTGCCATGGAATACTCCAATGCAAGCTGAATTCAGTAACCTACTTGGTACCATTTACAGTGGAACAGCCATTGACTTGGTTTACTTCTACAAAGGCTAAAGTTCCTCTGTGTAGAGAAGGTAATGTTACTGAAAGTAACTTCTGCTGCATAGGTAGCACACTCATAAAATTGGTTGCAGAGAACTCGAAATCATATGGATAGTGTGATAACAATATTTAGATCATGTCAGCACATAGTAGTTATCAGCAAAATTGAACTGTACACTCCATTGAGTTGAATGCATTACTTTCTATTCAATTCATTCTGTGGTAAGGTTGTGAACATAACTACTCTGGGTGGTTTGGAACTGTACAGATAATGCATGTAGAGTGCTCAGTGCCATGGAATACTCCAATGCAAGCTGAATTCAGTAACCTACTTGGTACCATTTACACTGGAACAGCCTTTGACTTGGTTTACTTCTACAAAGGCTAAAGTTCCACTGTGTAGAGAAGATAATGTTACTGAAAGTAACTTCTGCTGCATAGGTAGCACACTGATAAAATTGTTTGCAGACAACTCTAAATCATATGGATAGTGTGATAACAATGTTTAGATCATGTCAGCACATAGTAGGTATCAGCAAAATTGAACTGTACACTCCATTCACTTGAATGCATTACTTTCTATTCAATGCATTCTGAGGTAAGGTTGTGTACATAACTGCTCTGAGTGGTTTGGAACTGTATAGATTTTGCATGTAGAGTGCTCAGTGCCATGGAATACTCCAATGCAATGTGAATTCACTAAACTACCTGGTACCATTTACAGTGGAACAGCCATTGACTTGGTTTACTTCTGCAAACGCTAAAGTTCCACTGTGTAGAGAATGTAATGTTACTGAAAGTAACTTCTGGAGAATAGGTAGCACACTCATAAAATTAGTTGCAGTGAACTCTAAATTATATGGATAGTGTGATAACAATGTTTAGATCATGTCAGCACATAGTAGTTATCAGCAAAATTGAACAGTACACTCCATTCAGTTGAATGCATTACTTTCTATTCAATTCATTCTGTGGTAAGGTTGTGTACATAACTACTCTGGGTGGTTTGGAACTGTACAGATATTGCATGTAGAGTGCTCAGTGCCATGGAATACTCCAATGCAAGCTGAATTCAGTAACCTACTTGGTACCATTTACAGTGGAACAGCCATTGACTTGGATTTCTTCTGCAAAGGCTAAAGTTCCACTGTGTAGAGAAGGTAATGTTACTGAAAGTAACTTCTGCTGCATAGGTAGCACACTCATAAAATTGGTTGCAGACAACTCTAAATCATATGGTTAGTGCGCTAACAATGTTTAGATCATGTTAGCACATAGTAGGTATCAGCAAAATTGAACTATACACTCCATTCAGTTGAATGCATTACTTTCTATTCAATTCATTCTGTGGTAAGGTTGTGAACATAACTACTCTGGGTTGTTTGGAACTGTACAGATAATGCATGTAGAGTGCTCAGTGCCATGGAATACTCCAATGCAAGCTGAATTCAGTAACCTACTTGGTACCATTTACACTGGAACAGCCATTGACTTGGTTTACTTCTACAAAGACTAAAGTTCCACTGTGTAGAGAAGATAATGTTACTGAAAGTAACTTCTGCTGCATAGGTAGCACACTGATAAAATTGTTTGCAGACAACTCTAAATCATATGGATAGTGTGATAACAATGTTTAGATCATGTCAGCACATAGTAGGTATCAGCAAAATTGAACTGTACACTCCATTCACTTGAATGCATTACTTTCTATTCAATGCATTCTGTGGTAAGGTTGTGTACATAACTGCTCTGAGTGGTTTGGAACTGTATAGATTTTGCATGTAGAGTGCTCAGTGCCATGGAATACTCCAATGCAAGCTGAATTCAGTAACCTACTTGGTACCATTTACAGTGGAACAGCCATTGACTTGGATTTCTTCTGCAAAGTCTAAAGTTCCACTGTGTAGAGAAGGTAATGTTACTGAAAGTAACTTCTGCTGCATAGGTAGCACACTCATAAAATTGGTTGCAGACAACTCTAAACCATATGGTTAGTGCGCTAACAATGTTTAGATCATGTTAGCACATAGTAGGTATCAGCAAAATTGAACTATACACTCCATTCAGTTGAATGCATTACTTTCTATTCAATGCATTCTGTGGTAAGGTTGTGTACATAACTGCTCTGGGTGGTTTGGAACTGTATAGATTTTGCATGTAGAGTGCTCAGTGCCATGGAATACTCCAATGCAAGCTGAATTCAGTAACCTACTTGGTACCATTTACAGTGGAACAGCCATTGACTTGGTTTACTTCTACAAAGGCTAAAGTTCCACTGTGTAGAGAAGATAATGTTACTGAAAGTAACTTCTGCTGCATAGGTAGCACACTGATAAAATTGTTTGCAGACAACTCTAAATCATATGGATAGTGTGATAACAATGTTTAGATCATGTCAGCACATAGTAGGTATCAGCAAAATTGAACTGTACACTCCATTCACTTGAATGCATTACTTTCTATTCAATGCATTCTGTGGTAAGGTTGTGTACATAACTGCTCTGAGTGGTTTGGAACTGTATAGATTTTGCATGTAGAGTGCTCAGTGCCATGGAATACTCCAATGCAATGTGAATTCACTAAACTACCTGGTACCATTTACAGTGGAACAGCCATTGCCTTGGTTTACTTCTGCAAACGCTAAAGTTCCACTGTGTAGAGAATGTAATGTTACTGAAAGTAACTTCTGGAGAATAGGTAGCACACTCATAAAATTAGTTGCAGTGAACTCTAAATTATATGGATAGTGTGATAACAATGTTTAGATCATGTCAGCACATAGTAGTTATCAGCAAAATTGAACAGTACACTCCATTCAGTTGAATGCATTACTTTCTATTCAATTCATTCTGTGGTAAGGTTGTGTACATAACTACTCTGGGTGGTTTGGAACTGTACAGATATTGCATGTAGAGTGCTAAGTGCCATGGAATACTCCAATGCAAGCTGAATTCAGTAACCTACTTGGTACCATTTACAGTGGAACAGCCATTGACTTGGATTTCTTCTGCAAAGGCTAAAGTTCCACTGTGTAGAGAAGGTAATGTTACTGAAAGTAACTTCTGCTGCATAGGTAGCACACTCATAAAATTGGTTGCAGACAACTCTAAATCATATGGTTAGTGCGCTAACAATGTTTAGATCATGTTAGCACATAGTAGGTATCAGCAAAATTGAACTATACACTCCATTCAGTTGAATGCATTACTTTCTATTCAATGCATTCTGCGGTAAGGTTGTGTACATAACTGCTCTGGGTTGTTTGGAACTGTATAGATTTTGCATGTAGAGTGCTCAGTGCCATGGAATACTCCAATGCAATGTGAATTCACTAACCTACCTGGTACCATTTACAGTGGAACAGCCATTGACTTGGTTTACTTCTGCAAACGCTAAAGTTCCACTGTGTAGAGAATGTAATGTTACTGAAAGTAACTTCTGGAGAATAGGTAGCACACTCATAAAATTAGTTGCAGTCAACTCTAAATTATATGGATAGTTTGATAACAATGTTTAGATCATGTCAGCACATAGTAGATATCAGCAAAATTGAACAGTACACTCCATTCAGTTGAATGCATTACTTTCTATTCAATTCATTCTGTGGTAAGGTTGTGTACATAACTACTCTGGGTGGTTTGGAACTGTACAGATATTGCATGTAGAGTGCTCAGTGCCATGGAATACTCCAATGCAAGCTGAATTCAGTAACCTACTTGGTACCATTTACAGTGGAACAGCCATTGACTTGGATTTCTTCTGCAAAGTCTAAAGTTCCACTGTGTAGAGAAGGTAATGTTACTGAAAGTAACTTCTGCTGCATAGGTAGCACACTCATAAAATTGGTTGCAGACAACTCTAAACCTTATGGTTAGTGCGCTAACAATGTTTAGATCATGTTAGCACATAGTAGGTATCAGCAAAATTGAACTATACACTCCATTCAGTTGAATGCATTACTTTCTATTCAATGCATTCTGTGGTAAGGTTGTGTACATAACTGCTCTGGGTGGTTTGGAACTGTATAGATTTTGCAAGTAGAGTGCTCAGTGCCATGGAATACTCCAATGCAATGTGAATTCACTAACCTACTTGGTACCATTTACAGTGGAACAGCCATTGACTTGGATTTCTTCTGCAAAGGCTAAAGTTCCACTGTGTAGAGAAGGTAATGTTACTGAAAGTAACTTCTGCTGCATAGGTAGCACACTCATAAAATTGGTTGCAGAGAACTCTAAATCATATGGTTAGTGCGCTAACAATGTTTAGATCATGTTAGCACATAGTAGGTATCAGCAAAATTGAACTATACACTCCATTCAGTTGAATGCATTACTTTCTATTCAATGCATTCTGTGGTAAGGTTGTGTACATAACTGCTCTGGGTGGTTTGGAACTGTATAGATTTTGCATGTAGAGTGCTCAGTGCCATGGAATACTCCAATGCAAGCTGAATTCAGTAACCTACTTGGTAACATTTACAGTGGAACAGCCATTGACTTGGTTTACTTCTACAAAGGCTAAAGTTCCACTGTGTAGAGAAGGTAATGTTACTGAAAGTAACTTCTGCTGCATAGGTAGCACACTCATAAAATTGGTTGCAGAGAACTCGAAATCATATGGATAGTGTGATAACAATATTTAGATCATGTCAGCACATAGTAGTTATCAGCAAAATTGAACTGTACACTCCATTGAGTTGAATGCATTACTTTCTATTCAATTCATTCTGTGGTAAGGTTGTGAACATAACTACTCTGGGTGGTTTGGAACTGTACAGATAATGCATGTAGAGTGCTCAGTGCCATGGAATACTCCAATGCAAGCTGAATTCAGTAACCTACTTGGTACCATTTACACTGGAACAGCCATTGACTTGGTTTACTTCTACAAAGGCTAAAGTTCCACTGTGTAGAGAAGATAATGTTACTGAAAGTAACTTCTGCTGCATAGGTAGCACACTGATAAAATTGTTTGCAGACAACTCTAAATCATATGGATAGTGTGATAACAATGTTTAGATCATGTCAGCACATAGTAGGTATCAGCAAAATTGAACTGTACACTCCATTCACTTGAATGCATTACTTTCTATTCAATGCATTCTGTGGTAAGGTTGTGTACATAACTGCTCTGAGTGGTTTGGAACTGTATAGATTTTCCATGTAGAGTGCTCAGTGCCATGGAATACTCCAATGCAAGCTGAATTCAGTAACCTACTTGGTACCATTTACAGTGGAACAGCCATTGACTTGGATTTCTTCTGCAAAGTCTAAAGTTCCACTGTGTAGAGAAGGTAATGTTACTGAAAGTAACTTCTGCTGCATAGGTAGCACACTCATAAAATTGGTTGCAGACAACTCTAAACCATATGGTTAGTGCGCTAACAATGTTTAGATCATGTTAGCACATAGTAGGTATCAGCAAAATTGAACTATACACTCCATTCAGTTGAATGCATTACTTTCTATTCAATGCATTCTGTGGTAAGGTTGTGTACATAACTGCTCTGGGTGGTTTGGAACTGTATAGATTTTGCATGTAGAGTGCTCAGTGCCATGGAATACTCCAATGCAAGCTGAATTCAGTAACCTACTTGGTACCATTTACAGTGGAACAGCCATTGACTTGGTTTACTTCTACAAAGGCTAAAGTTCCTCTGTGTAGAGAAGGTAATGTTACTGAAAGTAACTTCTGCTGCATAGGTAGCACACTCATAAAATTGGTTGCAGAGAACTCGAAATCATATGGATAGTGTGATAACAATATTTAGATCATGTCAGCACATAGTAGTTATCAGCAAAATTGAACTGTACACTCCATTGAGTTGAATGCATTACTTTCTATTCAATGCATTCTGTGGTAAGGTTGTGTACATAACTGCTCTGAGTGGTTTGGAACTGTATAGATTTTGCATGTAGAGTGCTCAGTGCCATGGAATACACCAATGCAATGTGAATTCAGTAAACTACCTGGTACCATTTACAGTGGAACAGCCATTGACTTGGTTTACTTCTGCAAAGGCTAAAGTTCCACTGTGTAGAGAAGGTAATGTTACTGAAAGTAACTTCTGCTGCATAGGTAGCACACTCATAAAATTGGTTGCAGACAACTCTAAATCATATGGTTAGTGCGCTAACAATGTTTAGATCATGTTAGCACATAGTAGGTATCAGCAAAATTGAACTATACACTCCATTCAGTTGAATGCATTACTTTCTATTCAATGCATTCTGCGGTAAGGTTGTGTACATAACTGCTCTGGGTTGTTTGGAACTGTATAGATTTTGCATGTAGAGTGCTCAGTGCCATGGAATACTCCAATGCAATGTGAATTCACTAACCTACCTGGTACCATTTACAGTGGAACAGCCATTGACTTGGTTTACTTCTGCAAACGCTAAAGTTCCACTGTGTAGAGAATGTAATGTTACTGAAAGTAACTTCTGGTGAATAGGTAGCACACTCATAAAATTAGTTGCAGTCAACTCTAAATCATATGGATAGTGTGATAACAATGTTTAGATCATGTCAGCACATAGTAGTTATCAGCAAAATTGAACAGTACCCTGCATTCAGTTGAATGCATTACTTTCTATTCAATTCATTCTGTGGTAAGGTTGTGTACATAACTACTCTGGGTGGTTTGGAACTGTACAGATATTGCATGTAGAGTGCTCAGTGCCATGGAATACTCCAATGCAAGCTGAATTCAGTAACCTACTTGGTACCATTTACGGTGGAACAGCCATTGACTTGGATTTCTTCTGCAAAGGCTAAAGTTCCACTGTGTAGAGAAGGTAATGTTACTGAAAGTAACTTCTGCTGCATAGGTAGCACACTCATAAAATTGGTTGCAGACAACTCTAAATCATATGGATAGTGTGATAACAATGTTTAGATCATGTCAGCACATAGTAGGTATCAGCAAAATTGAACTGTACACTCCATTCACTTGAATGCATTACTTTCTATTCAATGCATTCTGTGGTAAGTTTGTGTACATAACTGCTCTGGGTGGTTTGGAACTGTATAGATTTTGCATGTAGAGTGCTCAGTGCCATGGAATACTCCAATGCAATGTGAATTCACTAACCTACCTGGTACCATTTACAGTGGAACAGCCATTGACTTGGTTTACTTCTGCAAACGCTAAAGATCCACTGTGTAGAGAATGTAATGTTATTGAAAGTAACCTGGAGAATAGGTAGCACACTCATAAAATTAGTTGCAGTCAACTCTAAATTATATGGATAGTGTGATAACAATGTTTAGATCATGTCAGCACATAGTAGTTATCAGCAAAATTGAACAGTACACTCCATTCAGTTGAATGCATTACTTTCTATTCAATTCATTCTGTGGTAAGGTTGTGTACATAACTACTGTGGGTGGTTTGGAACTGTACAGATATTGCATGTAGAGTGCTCAGTGCCATGGAATACTCCAATGCAAGCTGAATTCAGTAACCTACTTGGTACCATTTACAGTGGAACAGCCATTGACTTGGTTTACTTCTACAAAGGCTAAAGTTCCACTGTGTAGAGAAGGTAACGTTACTGAAAGTAACTTCTGCTGCATAGGTAGCACACTCATAAAATTGGTTGCAGAGAACTCGAAATCATATGGATAGTGTGATAACAATATTTAGATCATGTCAGCACATAGTAGTTATCAGCAAAATTGAACTGTACACTCCATTGAGTTGAATGCATTACTTTCTATTCAATTCATTCTGTGGTAAGGTTGTGAACATAACTACTCTGGGTGGTTTGGAACTGTACAGATAATGCATGTAGAGTGCTCAGTGCCATGGAATACTCCAATGCAAGCTGAATTCAGTAACCTACTTGGTACCATTTACAGTGGAACAGCCATTGACTTGGTTTACTTCTGCAAACGCTAAAGTTCCACTGTGTAGAGAATGTAATGTTACTGAAAGTAACTTCTGGAGAATAGGTAGCACACTCATAAAATTAGTTGCAGTCAACTCTAAATTATATGGATAGTGTGATAACAATGTTTAGATCATGTCAGCACATAGTAGTTATCAGCAAAATTGAACAGTACACTCCATTCAGTTGAATGCATTACTTTCTATTCAATTCATTCTGTGGTAAGGTTGTGTACATAACTGCTCTGGGTGGTTTGGAACTGTATAGATTTTGCATGTAGAGTGCTCAGTGCCATGGAATACTAAAAATGCAATGTGAATTCACTAACCTACCTGGTACCATTTACAGTGGAACAGCCATTGACTTGGTTTACTTCTGCAAACGCTAAAGTTGCACTGTGTAGAGAATGTAATGTTACTGAAAGTAACCTGGAGAATAGGTAGCACACTCATAAAATTAGTTGCAGTCAACTCTAAATTATATGGATAGTGTGATAACAATGTTTAGATCATGTCAGCACATAGTAGTTATCAGCAAAATTGAACAGTACACTCCATTCAGTTGAATGCATTACTTTCTATTCAATTCATTCTGTGGTAAGGTTGTGTACATAACTACTCAGGGTGGTTTGGAACTGTACAGATATTGCATGTAGAGTGCTCAGTGCCATGGAATACTCCAATGCAAGCTGAATTCAGTAACCTACTTGGTACCATTTACAGTGGAACAGCCATTGACTTGGATTTCTTCTGCAAAGTCTAAAGTTCCACTGTGTAGAGAAGGTAATGTTACTGAAAGTAACTTCTGCTGCATAGGTAGCACACTCATAAAATTGGTTGCAGACAACTCTAAACCATATGGTTAGTGCGCTAACAATGTTTAGATCATGTTAGCACATAGTAGGTATCAGCAAAATTGAACTATACACTCCATTCAGTTGAATGCATTACTTTCTATTCAATGCATTCTGTGGTAAGGTTGTGTACATAACTGCTCTGGGTGGTTTGGAACTGTATAGATTTTGCATGTAGAGTGCTCAGTGCCATGGAATACTCCAATGCAATGTGAATTCACTAACCTACTTGGTACCATTTACAGTGGAACAGCCATTGACTTGGATTTCTTCTGCAAAGGCTAAAGTTCCACTGTGTAGAGAAGGTAATGTTACTGAAAGTAACTTCTGCTGCATAGGTAGCACACTCATAAAATTGGTTGCAGACAACTCTAAATCATATGGTTAGTGCGCTAACAATGTTTAGATCATGTTAGCACATAGTAGGTATCAGCAAAATTGAACTATACACTCCATTCAGTTGAATGCATTACTTCTATTCAATGCATTCTGTGGTAAGGTTGTGTACATAACTGCTCTGGGTGGTTTGGAACTGTATAGATTTTGCATGTAGAGTGCTCAGTGCCATGGAATACTCCAATGTAATGTGAATTCACTAACCTACTTGGTACCATTTACAGTGGAACAGCCATTGACTTGGATTTCTTCTGCAAAGGCTAAAGTTCCACTGTGTAGAGAAGGTAATGTTACTGAAAGTAACTTCTGCTGCATAGGTAGCACACTCATAAAATTGGTTGCAGACAACTCTAAATCATATGGTTAGTGCGCTAACAATGTTTAGATCATGTTAGCACATAGTAGGTATCAGCAAAATTGAACTATACACTCCATTCAGTTGAATGCATTACTTTCTATTCAATGCATTCTGTGGTAAGGTTGTGTACATAACTGCTCTGGGTGGTTTGGAACTGCATAGATTTTGCATGTAGAGTGCTCAGTGCCATGGAATACTCCAATGCAAGCTGAATTCAGTAACCTACTTGGTACCATTTACAGTGGAACAGCCATTGACTTGGATTTCTTCTGCAAAGTCTAAAGTTCCACTGTGTAGAGAAGGTAATGTTACTGAAAGTAACTTCTGCTGCATAGGTAGCACACTCATAAAATTGGTTGCAGACAACTCTAAACCATATGGTTAGTGCGCTAACAATGTTTAGATCATGTTAGCACATAGTAGGTATCAGCAAAATTGAACTATACACTCCATTCAGTTGAATGCATTACTTTCTATTCAATGCATTCTGTGGTAAGGTTGTGTACATAACTGCTCTGGGTGGTTTGGAACTGTATAGATTTTGCATGTAGAGCGCTCAGTGCCATGGAATACTCCAATGCAAGCTGAATTCAGTAACCTACTTGGTACCATTTACAGTGGAACAGCCATTGACTTGGTTTACTTCTGCAAACGCTAAAGTTCCACTGTGTAGAGAATGTAATGTTACTGAAAGTAACCTGGAGAATAGGTAGCACACTCATAAAATTAGTTGCAGTCAACTCTAAATTATATGGATAGTGTGATAACAATTTTTAGATCATGTCAGCACATAGTAGTTATCAGCAAAATTGAACAGTACACTCCATTCAGTTGAATGCATTACTTTCTATTCAATTCATTCTGTGGTAAGGTTGTGTACATAACTACTCTGGGTGGTTTGGAACTGTACAGATATTGCATGTAGAGTGCTCAGTGCCATGGAATACTCCAAGGCAAGCTGAATTCAGTAACCTACTTGGTACCATTTACAGTGGAACAGCCATTGACTTGGATTTCTTCTGCAAAGTCTAAAGTTCCACTGTGTAGAGAACGTAATGTTACTGAAAGTAACTTCTGCTGCATAGGTAGCACACTCATAAAATTGGTTGCAGACAACTCTAAGTCATATGGTTAGTGCGCTAACAATGTTTAGATCATGTTAGCACATAGTAGGTATCAGCAAAATTGAACTATACACTCCATTCAGTTGAATGCATTACTTTCTATTCAATGCATTCTGTGGTAAGGTTGTGTACATAACTGCTCTGGGTGGTTTGGAACTGTATAGATTTTGCATGTAGAGTGCTCAGTGCCATGGAATACTCCAATGCAATGTGAATTCACTAACCTACTTGGTACCATTTACAGTGGAACAGCCATTGACTTGGATTTCTTCTGCAAAGGCTAAAGTTCCACTGTGTAGAGAAGGTAATGTTACTGAAAGTAACTTCTGCTGCATAGGTAGCACACTCATAAAATTGGTTGCAGACAACTCTAAATCATATGGTTAGTGCGCTAACAATGTTTAGATCATGTTAGCACATAGTAGGTATCAGCAAAATTGAACTATACACTCCATTCAGTTGAATGCATTACTTTCTATTCAATGCATTCTGTGGTAAGGTTGTGTACATAACTGCTCTGGGTGGTTTGGAACTGCATAGATTTTGCATGTAGAGTGCTCAGTGCCATGGAATACTCCAATGCAAGCTGAATTCAGTAACCTACTTGGTACCATTTACAGTGGAACAGCCATTGACTTGGTTTACTTCTACAAAGGCTAAAGTTCCACTGTGTAGAGAAGGTAATGTTACTGAAAGTAACTTCTGCTGCATAGGTAGCACACTCATAAAATTGGTTGCAGAGAACTCGAAATCATATGGATAGTGTGATAACAATATTTAGATCATGTCAGCACATAGTAGTTATCAGCAAAATTGAACTGTACACTCCATTGAGTTGAATGCATTACTTTCTATTCAATTCATTCTGTGGTAAGGTTGTGAACATAACTACACTGGGTGGTTTGGAACTGTACAGATAATGCATGTAGGGTGCTCAGTGCCATGGAATACTCCAATGCAAGCTGAATTCAGTAACCTACTTGGTACCATTTACACTGGAACAGCCATTGACTTGGTTTACTTCTACAAAGGCTAAAGTTCCACTGTGTAGAGAATGTAATGTTACTGAAAGTAACCTGGAGAATAGGTAGCACACTCATAAAATTAGTTGCAGTCAACTCTAAATTATATGGATAGTGTGATAACAATGTTTAGATCATGTCAGCACATAGTAGTTATCAGCAAAATTGAACAGTACACTCCATTCAGTTGAATGCATTACTTTCTATTCAATTCATTCTGTGGTAAGGTTGTGTACATAACTACTCTGGGTGGTTTGGAACTGTACAGATATTGCATGTAGAGTGCTCAGTGCCATGGAATACTCCAATGCAAGCTGAATTCAGTAACCTACTTGGTACCATTTACAGTGGAACAGCCATTGACTTGGATTTCTTCTGCAAAGTCTAAAGTTCCACTGTGTAGAGAACGTAATGTTACTGAAAGTAACTTCTGCTGCATAGGTAGCACACTCATAAAATTGGTTGCAGACAACTCTAAGTCATATGGTTAGTGCGCTAACAATGTTTAGATCATGTTAGCACATAGTAGGTATCAGCAAAATTGAACTATACACTCCATTCAGTTGAATGCATTACTTTCTATTCAATGCATTCTGTGGTAAGGTTGTGTACATAACTGCTCTGGGTGGTTTGGAACTGTATAGATTTTGCATGTAGAGTGCTCAGTGCCATGGAATACTCCAATGCAATGTGAATTCACTAACCTACTTGGTACCATTTACAGTGGAACAGCCATTGACTTGGATTTCTTCTGCAAAGGCTAAAGTTCCACTGTGTAGAGAAGGTAATGTTACTGAAAGTAACTTCTGCTGCATAGGTAGCACACTCATAAAATTGGTTGCAGACAACTCTAAATCATATGGTTAGTGCGCTAACAATGTTTAGATCATGTTAGCACATAGTAGGTATCAGCAAAATTGAACTATACACTCCATTCAGTTGAATGCATTACTTTCTATTCAATGCATTCTGTGGTAAGGTTGTGTACATAACTGCTCTGGGTGGTTTGGAACTGCATAGATTTTGCATGTAGAGTGCTCAGTGCCATGGAATACTCCAATGCAAGCTGAATTCAGTAACCTACTTGGTACCATTTACAGTGGAACAGCCATTGACTTGGTTTACTTCTACAAAGGCTAAAGTTCCACTGTGTAGAGAAGGTAATGTTACTGAAAGTAACTTCTGCTGCATAGGTAGCACACTCATAAAATTGGTTGCAGAGAACTCGAAATCATATGGATAGTGTGATAACAATATTTAGATCATGTCAGCACATAGTAGTTATCAGCAAAATTGAACTGTACACTCCATTGAGTTGAATGCATTACTTTCTATTCAATTCATTCTGTGGTAAGGTTGTGAACATAACTACACTGGGTGGTTTGGAACTGTACAGATAATGCATGTAGGGTGCTCAGTGCCATGGAATACTCCAATGCAAGCTGAATTCAGTAACCTACTTGGTACCATTTACACTGGAACAGCCATTGACTTGGTTTACTTCTACAAAGGCTAAAGTTCCACTGTGTAGAGAAGATAATGTTACTGAAAGTAACTTCTGCTGCATAGGTAGCACACTCATAAAATTGTTTGCAGACAACTCTAAATCATATGGATAGTGTGATAACAATGTTTAGATCATGTCAGCACATAGTAGGTATCAGTAAAATTGAACTGTACACTCCATTCACTTGAATGCATTACTTTCTATTCAATGCATTCTGTGGTAAGGTTGTGTACATAACTGCTCTGGGTGGTTTGGAACTGTATAGATTTTGCATGTAGAGTGCTCAGTGCCATGGAATACTCCAATGCAATGTGAATTCACTAACCTACCTGGTACCATTTACAGTGGAACAGCCATTGACTTGGTTTACTTCTGCAAACGCTAAAGTTCCACTGTGTAGAGAATGTAATGTTACTGAAAGTAACCTGGAGAATAGGTAGCACACTCATAAAATTAGTTGCAGTCAACTCTAAATTATATGGATAGTGTGATAACAATGTTTAGATCATGTCAGCACATAGTAGTTATCAGCAAAATTGAACAGTACACTCCATTCAGTTGAATGCATTACTTTCTATTCAATTCATTCTGTGGTAAGGTTGTGTACATAACTACTCTGGGTGGTTTGGAACTGTACAGATATTGCATGTAGAGTGCTCAGTGCCATGGAATACTCCAATGCAAGCTGAATTCAGTAACCTACTTGGTACCATTTACAGTGGAACAGCCATTGACTTGGATTTCTTCTGCAAAGTCTAAAGTTCCACTGTGTAGAGAAGGTAATGTTACTGAAAGTAACTTCTGCTGCATAGGTAGCACACTCATAAAATTGGTTGCAGACAACTCTAAACCATATGGTTAGTGCGCTAACAATGTTTCGATCATGTTAGCACATAGTAGGTATCAGCAAAATTGAACTATACACTCCATTCAGTTGAATGCATTACTTTCTATGCAATGCATTCTGTGGTAAGGTTGTGTACATAACTGCTCTGGGTGGTTTGGAACTGTATAGATTTTGCATGTAGAGTGCTCAGTGCCATGGAATACTCCAATGCAATGTGAATTCACTAACCTACTTGGTACCATTTACAGTGGAACAGCCATTGACTTGGATTTCTTCTGCAAAGGCTAAAGTTCCACTGTGTAGAGAAGGTAATGTTACTGAAAGTAACTTCTGCTGCATAGGTAGCACACTCATAAAATTGGTTGCAGAGAACTCGAAATCATATGGATAGTGTGATAACAATATTTAGATCATGTCAGCACATAGTAGTTATCAGCAAAATTGAACTGTACACTCCATTGAGTTGAATGCATTACTTTCTATTCAATTCATTCTGTGGTAAGGTTGTGAACATAACTACACTGGGTGGTTCGGAACTGTACAGATAATGCATGTAGAGTGCTCAGTGCCATGGAATACTCCAATGCAAGCTGAATTCACTAACCTACCTGGTACCATTTACAGTGGAACAGCCATTGACTTGGTTTACTTCTGCAAACGCTAAAGTTCCACTGTGTAGAGAATGTAATGTTACTGAAAGTAACTTCTGGAGAATAGGTAGCACACTCATAAAATTAGTTGCAGTCAACTCTAAATTATATGGATAGTGTGATAACAATGTTTAGATCATGTCAGCACATAGTAGGTATCAGCAAAATTGAACAGTACACTCCATTCTGTTGAATGCATTACTTTCTATTCAATTCATTCTGTGGTAAGGTTGGGTACATAACTACTCTGGGTGGTTTGGAACTGTACAGATATTGCATGTAGAGTGCTCAGTGCCATGGAATACTCCAATGCAAGCTGAATTCAGTAACCTACTTGGTACCATTTACAGTGGAACAGCCATTGACTTGGATTTCTTCTGCAAAGGCTAAAGTTCCACTGTGTAGAGAAGGTAATGTTACTGAAAGTAACTTCTGCTGCATAGGTAGCACACTCATAAAATTGGTTGCAGACAACTCTAAATCATATGGTTAGTGCGCTAACAATGTTTAGATCATGTTAGCACATAGTAGGTATCAGCAAAATTGAACTATACACTCCATTCAGTTGAATGCATTACTTTCTATTCAATGCATTCTGTGGTAAGGTTGTGTACATAACTGCTCTGGGTGGTTTGGAACTGTATAGATTTTGCATGTAGAGTGCTCAGTGCCATGGAATACTCCAATGCAATGTGAATTCACTAACCTACCTGGTACCATTTACAGTGGAACAGCCATTGACTTGGTTTACTTCTGCAAACGCTAAAGTTCCACTGTGTAGAGAATGTAATGTTACTGAAAGTAACTTCTGGAGAATAGGTAGCACACTCATAAAATTAGTTGCAGTCAACTCTAAATCATATGGATAGTGTGATAACACTGTATAGATCATGTCAGCACAGAGTAGTTATCAGCAAAATTGAACAGTACCCTGCATTCAGTTGAATGCATTACTTTCTATTCAATTCATTCTGTGGTAAGGTTGTGTACATAACTACTCTGGGTGGTTTGGAACTGTACAGATATTGCATGTAGAGTGCTCAGTGCCATGGAATACTCCAATGCAAGCTGAATTCAGTAACCTACTTGGTACCATTTACAGTGGAACAGCCATTGACTTGGATTTCTTCTGCAAAGGCTAAAGTTCCACTGTGTAGAGAAGGTAATGTTACTGAAAGTAACTTCTGCTGCATAGGTAGCACACTCATAAAATTGGTTGCAGACAACTCTAAATCATATGGTTAGTGCGCTAACAATGTTTAGATCATGTTAGCACATAGTAGGTATCAGCAAAATTGAACTATACACTCCATTCAGTTGAATGCATTACTTTCTATTCAATGCATTCTGTGGTAAGGTTGTGTACATAACTGCTCTGGGTGGTTTGGAACTGTATAGATTTTGCATGTAGAGTGCTCAGTGCCAAGGAATACTCCAATGCAAGGTGAACTCACTAACATACCTCGTACCATTTACAGTGGAACAGCCATTGAACTGGTTTACTTCTGCAAAGGCTAAAGTTCCACTGTGTAGAGAATGTAATGTTACTGAAAGTAACTTCTGGAGAATAGGTAGCACACTCATAAAATTAGTTGCAGTCTACTCTAAATCATATGGACAGTGTGTTAACAATCTTTAGATCATGTCAGCACATAGTAGTTATCAGCAAAATTGAACTGTACACTCCATTGAGTTGAATGCATTACTTTCTATTCAATTCATTCTGTGGTAAGGTTGTGAACAGAACAACTCTGGGTGGTTTGGAACTGTACAGGTAATGCATGTAGAGTGCTCAGTGCCATGGAATACTCCAATGCAAGGTGAACTCACTAACATACCTCGTACCATTTACAGTGGAACAGCCATTGAACTGGTTTACTTCTACAAAGGCTAAAGTTCCACTGTGTAGAGAATGTAATGTTACTGAAAGTAACTTCTGGAGAATAGGTAGCACACTCAAAAAATTGATTGCAGACAAAGCTAAATCATATGGTTAGTGTGTTAACAATGTTTAGATCATGTCAGCACATAGTAGTTATCAGCAAAATTGAACTGTACACTCCATTGAGTTGAATGCATTACTTTCTATTCAATTCATTCTGTGGTAAGGTTGTGAACATAACTACTCTGGGTGGTTTGGAACTGTACAGATAATGCATGTAGAGTGCTCAGTGCCATGGAATACTCCAATGCAAGCTGAATTCAGTAACCTACTTGGTACCATTTACACTGGAACAGCCATTGACTTGGTTTACTTCTACAAAGGCTAAAGTTCCACTGTGTAGAGAAGATAATGTTACTGAAAGTAACTTCTGCTGCATAGGTAGCACTCTCATAAAATTGTTTGCAGACAACTCTAAATCATATGGATAGTGTGATAACAATGTTTAGATCATGTCAGCACATAGTAGGTATCAGCAAAATTGAACTGTACACTCCATTCACTTGAATGCATTACTTTCTATTCAATGCATTCTGTGGTAAGGTTGTGTACATAACTGCTCTGGGTGGTTTGGAACTGTATAGATTTTGCATGTAGAGTGCTCAGTGCCATGGAATACTCCAATGCAATGTGAATTCACTAACCTACCTGGTACCATTTACAGTGGAACAGCCATTGACTTGGTTTACTTCTGCAAACGCTAAAGTTCCACTGAGTAGAGAAGGTAATGTTACTGAAAGTAACTTCTGCTGCATAGGTAGCACACTCATAAAATTGGTTGCAGACAACTCTAAATCATATGGTTAGTGCGCTAACAATGTTTAGATCATGTTAGTACATAGTAGGTATCAGCAAAATTGAACTATACACTCCATTCAGTTGAATGCATTACTTTCTATTCAATGCATTCTGTGGTAAGGTTGTGTACATAACTGCTCTGGGTGGTTTGGAACTGTATAGATTTTGCATGTAGAGTGCTCAGTGCCATGGAATACTCCAATACAAGCTGAATTCAGTAACCTACTTGGTACCATTTACAGTGGAACAGCCATTGACTTGGTTTCCTTCTGCAAACGCTAAAGTTCCACTGTGTAGAGAATGTAATGTTACTGAAAGTAACTTCTGGTGAATAGGTAGCACACTCATAAAATTAGTTGCAGTCAACTCTAAATCATATGGATAGTGTGATAACAATGTTTAGATCATGTTAGCACATAGTAGGTATCAGCAAAATTGAACTATACACTCCATTCAGTTGAATGCATTACTTTCTATTCAATGCATTCTGTGGTAAGGTTGTGTACATAACTGCTCTGGGTGGTTTGGAACTGTATAGATTTTGCATGTAAAGTGCTCAGTGCCATGGAATACTCCAATGCAAGCTGAATTCAGTAACCTACTTGGTACCATTTACAGTGGAACAGCCATTGACTTGGTTTACTTCTACAAAGGCTAAAGTTCCACTGTGTAGAGAAGGTAATGTTACTGAAAGTAACTTCTGCTGCATAGGTAGCACACTCATAAAATTGGTTGCAGAGAACTCGAAATCATATGGATAGTGTGATAACAATATTTAGATCATGTCAGCACATAGTAGTTATCAGCAAAATTGAACTGTACACTCCATTGAGTTGAATGCATTACTTTCTATTCAATTCATTCTGTGGTAAGGTTGTGAACATAACTACTCTGGGTGGTTTGGAACTGTACAGATAATGCATGTAGAGTGCTCAGTGCCATGGAATACTCCAATGCAAGCTGAATTCAGTAACCTACTTGGTACCATTTACACTGGAACAGCCATTGACTTGGTTTACTTCTACAAAGGCTAAAGTTCCACTGTGTAGAGAAGATAATGTTACTGAAAGTAACTTCTGCTGCATAGGTAGCACACTCATAAAATTGTTTGCAGACAACTCTAAATCATATGGATAGTGTGATAACAATGTTTAGATCATGTCAGCACATAGTAGGTATCAGCAAAATTGAACTGTACACTCCATTCACTTGAATGCATTACTTTCTATTCAATGCATTCTGTGGTAAGGTTGTGTACATAACTGCTCTGGGTGGTTTGGAACTGTATAGATTTTGCATGTAGAGTGCTCAGTGCCATGGAATACTCCAATGCAATGTGAATTCACTAAACTACCTGGTACCATTTACAGTGGAACAGCCATTGACTTGGTTTACTTCTGCAAACGCTAAAGTTCCACTGTGTAGAGAATGTAATGTTACTGAAAGTAACTTCTGGAGAATAGGTAGCACACTCATAAAATTAGTTGCAGTCAACTCTAAATTATATGGATAGTGTGATTACAATGTTTAGATCATGTCAGCACATAGTAGTTATCAGCAAAATTGAACAGTACACTCCATTCAGTTGAATGCATTACTTTCTATTCAATTCATTCTGTGGTAAGGTTGTGAACATAACTACTCTGGGTGGTTTGGAACTGTACAGATAATGCATGTAGAGTGCTCAGTGCCATGGAATACTCCAATGCAAGCTGAATTCAGTACCCTACTTGGTACCATTTACACTGGAACAGCCATTGACTTGGTTTACTTCTACAAAGGCTAAAGTTCCACTGTGTAGAGAAGATAATGTTACTGAAAGTAACTTCTGCTGCATAGGTAGCACACTCATAAAATTGTTTGCAGACAACTCTAAATCATATGGATAGTGTGATAACAATGTTTAGATCATGTCAGCACATAGTAGGTATCAGCAAAATTGAACTGTACACTCCATTCACTTGAATGCATTACTTTCTATTCAATGCATTCTGTGGTAAGGTTGTGTACATAACTGCTCTGGGTGGTTTGGAACTGTATAGATTTTGCATGTAGAGTGCTCAGTGCCATGGAATACTCCAATGCAATGTGAATTCACTAACCTACCTGGTACCATTTACAGTGGAACAGCCATTGACTTGGTTTACTTCTGCAAACGCTAAAGTTCCACTGTGTAGAGAATGTAATGTTACTGAAAGTAACTTCTGGAGAATAGGTAGCACACTCATAAAATTAGTTGCAGTCAACTCTAAATTATATGGATAGTGTGATAACAATGTTTAGATCATGTCAGCACATAGTAGTTATCAGCAAAATTGAACAGTACACTCCATTCTGTTGAATGCATTACTTTCTATTCAATTCATTCTGTGGTAAGGTTGTGTACATAACTACTCTGGGTGGTTTGGAACTGTACAGATATTGCATGTAGAGTGCTCAATGCCATGGAATACTCCAATGCAAGCTGAATTCAGTAACCTACTTGGTACCATTTACAGTGGAACAGCCATTGACTTGGATTTCTTCTGCAAAGGCTAAAGTTCCACTGAGTAGAGAAGGTAATGTTACTGAAAGTAACTTCTGCTGCATAGGTAGCACACTCATAAAATTGGTTGCAGACAACTCTAAATCATATGGTTAGTGCGCTAACAATCTTTAGATCATGTTAGCACATAGTTGGTATCAGCAAAATTGAACTATACACTCCATTCAGTTGAATGCATTACTTTCTATTCAATGCATTCTGTGGTCAGGTTGTGTACATAACTGCTCTGGGTGGTTTGGAACTGTATAGATTTTGCATGTAGAGTGCTCAGTGCCATGGAATACTCCAATGCAATGTGAATTCACTAACCTACTTGGTACCATTTACAGTGGAACAGCCATTGACTTGGATTTCTTCTGCAAAGGCTAAAGTTCCACTGTGTAGAGAAGGTAATGTTACTGAAAGTAACTTCTGCTGCATAGGTAGCACACTCATAAAATTGGTTGCAGACAACTCTAAATCATATGGTTAGTGCACTAACAATGTTTAGATCATGTTAGTACATAGTAGGTATCAGCAAAATTGAACTATACACTCCATTCAGTTGAATGCATTACTTTCTATTCAATGCATTCTGTGGTAAGGTTGTGTACATAACTGCTCTGGGTGGTTTGGAACTGTATAGATTTTGCATGTAGAGTGCTCAGTGCCATGGAATACTCCAATGCAAGCTGAATTCAGTAACCTACTTGGTACCATTTACAGTGGAACAGCCATTGACTTGGTTTCCTTCTGCAAACGCTAAAGTTCCACTGTGTAGAGAATGTAATGTTACTGAAAGTAACTTCTGGTGAATAGGTAGCACACTCATAAAATTAGTTGCAGTCAACTCTAAATCATATGGATAGTGTGATAACAATGTTTAGATCATGTTAGCACATAGTAGGTATCAGCAAAATTGAACTATACACTCCATTCAGTTGAATGCATTACTTTCTATTCAATGCATTCTGTGGTAAGGTTGTGTACATAACTGCTCTGGGTGGTTTGGAACTGTATAGATTTTGCATGTAAAGTGCTCAGTGCCATGGAATACTCCAATGCAAGCTGAATTCAGTAACCTACTTGGTACCATTTACAGTGGAACAGCCATTGACTTGGTTTACTTCTACAAAGGCTAAAGTTCCACTGTGTAGAGAAGGTAATGTTACTGAAAATAACTTCTGCTGCATAGGTAGCACACTCATAAAATTGGTTGCAGAGAACTCGAAATCATATGGATAGTGTGATAACAATATTTAGATCATGTCAGCACATAGTAGTTATCAGCAAAATTGAACTGTACACTCCATTGAGTTGAATGCATTACTTTCTATTCAATTCATTCTGTGGTAAGGTTGTGAACATAACTACTCTGGGTGGTTTGGAACTGTACAGATAATGTATGTAGAGTGCTCAGTGCCATGGAATACTCCAATGCAAGCTGAATTCAGTAACCTACTTGGTACCATTTACACTGGAACAGCCATTGACTTGGTTTACTTCTACAAAGGCTAAAGTTCCACTGTGTAGAGAAGATAATGTTACTGAAAGTAACTTCTGCTGCATAGGTAGCACACTCATAAAATTGTTTGCAGACAACTCTAAATCATATGGATAGTGTGATAACAATGTTTAGATCATGTCAGCACATAGTAGGTATCAGCAAAATTGAACTGTACACTCCATTCACTTGAATGCTTTACTTTCTATTCAATGCATTCTGTGGTAACATTGTGTACATAACTGCTCTGGGTGGTTTGGAACTGTATAGATTTTGCATGTAGAGTGCTCAGTGCCATGGAATACTCCAATGCAATGTGAATTCACTAAACTACCTGGTACCATTTACAGTGGAACAGCCATTGACTTGGTTTACTTCTGCAAACGCTAAAGTTCCACTGTGTAGAGAATGTAATGTTACTGAAAGTAACTTCTGGAGAATAGGTAGCACACTCATAAAATTAGTTGCAGTCAACTCTAAATTTTATGGATAGTGTGATAACAATGTTTAGATCATGTCAGCACATAGTAGTTATCAGCAAAATTGAACAGTACACTCCATTCAGTTGAATGCATTACTTTCTATTCAATTCATTCTGTGGTAAGGTTGTGAACATAACAACTCTGGGTGGTTTGGAACTGTACAGATAATGCATGTAGAGTGCTCAGTGCCATGGAATACTCCAATGCAAGCTGAATTCAGTATCCTACTTGGTACCATTTACACTGGAACAGCCATTGACTTGGTTTACTTCTACAAAGGCTAAAGTTCCACTGTGTAGAGAAGATAATGTTACTGAAAGTAACTTCTGCTGCATAGGTAGCACACTCATAAAATTGTTTGCAGACAACACTAAATCATATGGATAGTGTGATAACAATGTTTAGATCATGTCAGCACATAGTAGGTATCAGCAAAATTGAACTGTACACTCCATTCACTTGAATGCATTACTTTCTATTCAATGCATTCTGTGGTAAGGTTGTGTACATAACTGCTCTGGGTGGTTTGGAACTGTATAGATTTTGCATGTAGAGTGCTCAGTGCCATGGAATACTCCAATGCAATGTGAATTCACTAAACTACCTGGTACCATTTACAGTGGAACAGCCATTGACTTGGTTTACTTCTGCAAACGCTAAAGTTCCACTGTGTAGAGAATGTAATGTTACTGAAAGTAACTTCTGGAGAATAGGTAGCACACTCATAAAATTAGTTGCAGTCAACTCTAAATTATATGGATAGTGTGATAACAATGTTTAGATCATGTCAGCACATAGTAGTTATCAGCAAAATTGAACAGTACACTCCATTCAGTTGAATGCATTACTTTCTATTCAATTCATTCTGTGGTAAGGTTGTGAACATAACTACTCTGGGTGGTTTGGAACTGTACAGATAATGCATGTAGAGTGCTCAGTGCCATGGAATACTCCAATGCAAGCTGAATTCAGTAACCTACTTGGTACCATTTACACTGGAACAGCCATTGACTTGGTTTACTTCTACAAAGGCTAAAGTTCCACTGTGTAGAGAAGATAATGTTACTGAAAGTAACTTCTGCTGCATAGGTAGCACACTCATAAAATTGGTTGCAGACAACTCTAAACCATATGGTTAGTGCGCTAACAATGTTTAGATCATGTTAGCACAGAGTAGGTATCAGCAAAATTGAACTATACACTCCATTCAGTTGAATGCATTACTTTCTATTCAATGCATTCTGTGGTAAGGTTGTGTACATAACTGCTCTGGGTGGTTTGGAACTGTATAGATTTTGCATGTAGAGTGCTCAGTGCCATGGAATACTCCAATGCAATGTGAATTCACTAACCTACCTTGTACCATTTACAGTGGAACAGCCATTGACTTGGTTTACTTCTGCAAAGGCTAAAGTTCCACTGTGTAGAGAATGTAATATTACTGAAAGTAACTTCTGGTGAATAGGTAGCACACTCATAAAATTAGTTGCAGTCAACTCTAAATCATATGGATAGTGTGATAACAATGTTTAGATCATGTCAGCACATAGTAGTTATCAGCAAAATTGAACAGTACCCTGCATTCAGTTGAATGCATTACTTTCTATTCAATTCATTCTGTGGTAAGGTTGTGTACATAACTACTCTGGGTGGTTTGGAACTGTACAGATATTGCATGTAGAGTGCTCAGTGCCATGGAATACTCCAATGCCAGCTGAATTCAGTAACCTACTTGGTACCATTTACAGTGGAACATCCATTGACTTGGATTTCTTCTGCAAAGGCTAAAGTTCCACTGTGTAGAGAAGGTAATGTTACCAAAAGTAACTTCTGCTGCATAGGTAGCACACTCATAAAATTGGTTGCAGACAACTCTGAATCATATGGCTAGTGTGCAAACAATGTTTAGATCATGTCAGCACATAGTAGTTATTAGCAAAATTGAAGTGTACACTCCATTCAGTTGAATGCAGTACTTTCTATTCAATTCATTCTGTGGTAAGGTTGTGAACATAACTACTCTGGGTGGTTTGGAACTGTACAGATAATGCATGTAGAGTGCTCAGTGCCATGGAATACTCCAATGCAATGTGAATTCACTAACCTACCTGGTACCATTTACAGTGCAACAGCCATTGACTTGGTTTACTTCTGCAAACGCTAAAGTTCCACTGTGTAGAGAATGTAATGTTACTGAAAGTAACTTCTGGAGAATAGGTAGCACACTCATAAAATTAGTTGCAGTCAACTCTAAATTATATGGATAGTGTGATAACAATGTTTAGATCATGTCAGCACATAGTAGTTATCAGCAAAATTGAACAGTACACTCCATTCAGTTGAATGCATTACTTTCTATTCAATTCATTCTGTGGTAAGGTTGTGTACATAACTACTCTGGGTGGTTTGGAACTGTACAGATATTGCATGTAGAGTGCTCAGTGCCATGGAATACTTCAATGCAAGCTGAATTCAGTAACCTACTTGGTACCATTTACAGTGGAACAGCCATTGACTTGGATTTCTTCTGCAAAGGCTAAAGTTCCACTGTGTAGAGAATGTAATGTTACTGAAAGTAACTTCTGGTGAATAGGTAGCACACTCATAAAATTAGTTGCAGTCAACTCTAAATCATATGGATAGTGTGATAACAATGTTTAGATCATGTTAGCACATAGTAGGTATCAGCAAAATTGAACTATACACTCCATTCAGTTGAATGCATTACTTTCTATTCAATGCATTCTGTGGTAAGGTTGTGTACATAACTGCTCTGGGTGGTTTGGAACTGTATAGATTTTGCATGTAAAGTGCTCAGTGCCATGGAATACTCCAATGCAAGCTGAATTCAGTAACCTACTTGGTACCATTTACAGTGGAACAGCCATTGACTTGGTTTACTTCTACAAAGGCTAAAGTTCCACTGTGTAGAGAAGGTAATGTTATTGAAAGTAACTTCTGCTGCATAGGTAGCACACTCATAAAATTGGTTGCAGAGAACTCGAAATCATATGGATAGTGTGATAACAATATTTAGATCATGTCAGCACATAGTAGTTATCAGCAAAATTGAACTGTACACTCCATTGAGTTGAATGCATTACTTTCTATTCAATTCATTCTGTGGTAAGGTTGTGAACATAACTACTCTGGGTGCTTTGGAACTGTACAGATAATGCATGTAGAGTGCTCAGTGCCATGGAATACTCCAATGCAAGCTGAATTCAGTAACCTACTTGGTACCATTTACACTGGAACAGCCATTGACTTGGTTTACTTCTACAAAGGCTAAAGTTCCACTGTGTAGAGAAGATAATGTTACTGAAAGTAACTTCTGCTGCATAGGTAGCACACTCATAAAATTGTTTGCAGACAACTCTAAATCATATGGATAGTGTGATAACAATGTTTAGATCATGTCAGCACATAGTAGGTATCAGCAAAATTGAACTGTACACTCCATTCAGTTGAATGCATTACTTTCTATTCAATGCATTCTGTGGTAAGGTTGTGTACATAACTGCTCTGGGTGGTTTGTAACTGTATAGATTTTGCATGTAGAGTGCTCAGTGCCATGGAATACTCCAATGCAATGTGAATTCACTAACCTACTTGGTACCATTTACAGTGGAACAGCCATTGACTTGGATTTCTTCTGCAAAGGCTAAAGTTCCACTGTGTAGAGAAGGTAATGTTACTGAAAGTAACTTCTGCTGCATAGGTAGCACACTCATAAAATTGGTTGCAGACAACTCTAAATCATATGGTTAGTGCGCTAACAATGTTTAGATCATGTTAGTACATAGTAGGTATCAGCAAAATTGAACTATACACTCCATTCAGTTGAATGCATTACTTTCTATTCAATGCATTCTGTGGTAAGGTTGTGTACATAACTGCTCTGGGTGGTTTGGAACTGTATAGATTTTGCATGTAGAGTGCTCAGTGCCATGGAATACTCCAATGCAAGCTGAATTCAGTAACCTACTTGGTACCATTTACAGTGGAACAGCCATTGACTTGGTTTCCTTCTGCAAACGCTAAAGTTCCACTGTGTAGAGAATGTAATGTTACTGAAAGTAACTTCTGGTGAATAGGTAGCACACTCATAAAATTAGTTGCAGTCAACTCTAAATCATATGGATAGTGTGATAACAATGTTTAGATCATGTTAGCACATAGTAGGTATCAGCAAAATTGAACTATACACTCCATTCAGTTGAATGCATTACTTTCTATTCAATGCATTCTGTGGTAAGGTTGTGTACATAACTGCTCTGGGTGGTTTGGAACTGTATAGATTTTGCATGTACAGTGCTCAGTGCCATGGAATACTCCAATGCAAGCTGAATTCAGTAACCTACTTGGTACCATTTACAGTGGAACAGCCATTGACTTGGTTTACTTCTACAAAGGCTAAAGTTCCACTGTGTAGAGAAGGTAATGTTACTGAAAGTAACTTCTGCTGCATAGGTAGCACACTCATAAAATTGGTTGCAGAGAACTCGAAATCATATGGATAGTGTGATAACAATATTTAGATCATGTCAGCACATAGTAGTTATCAGCAAAATTGAACTGTACACTCCATTGAGTTGAATGCATTACTTTCTATTCAATTCATTCTGTGGTAAGGTTGTGAACATAACTACTCTGGGTGGTTTGGAACTGTACAGATAATGTATGTAGAGTGCTCAGTGCCATGGAATACTCCAATGCAAGCTGAATTCAGTAACCTACTTGGTACCATTTACACTGGAACAGCCATTGACTTGGTTTACTTCTACAAAGGCTAAAGTTCCACTGTGTAGAGAAGATAATGTTACTGAAAGTAACTTCTGCTGCATAGGTAGCACACTCATAAAATTGTTTGCAGACAACTCTAAATCATATGGATAGTGTGATAACAATGTTTAGATCATGTCAGCACATAGTAGGTATCAGCAAAATTGAACTGTACACTCCATTCACTTGAATGCTTTACTTTCTATTCAATGCATTCTGTGGTAAGGTTGTGTACATAACTGCTCTGGGTGGTTTGGAACTGTATAGATTTTGCATGTAGAGTGCTCAGTGCCATGGAATACTCCAATGCAATGTGAATTCACTAAACTACCTGGTACCATTTACAGTGGAACAGCCATTGACTTGGTTTACTTCTGCAAACGCTAAAGTTCCACTGTGTAGAGAATGTAATGTTACTGAAAGTAACTTCTGGAGAATAGGTAGCACACTCATAAAATTAGTTGCAGTCAACTCTAAATTTTATGGATAGTGTGATAACAATGTTTAGATCATGTCAGCACATAGTAGTTATCAGCAAAATTGAACAGTACACTCCATTCAGTTGAATGCATTACTTTCTATTCAATTCATTCTGTGGTAAGGTTGTGAACATAACAACTCTGGGTGGTTTGGAACTGTACAGATAATGCATGTAGAGTGCTCAGTGCCATGGAATACTCCAATGCAAGCTGAATTCAGTATCCTACTTGGTACCATTTACACTGGAACAGCCATTGACTTGGTTTACTTCTACAAAGGCTAAAGTTCCACTGTGTAGAGAAGATAATGTTACTGAAAGTAACTTCTGCTGCATAGGTAGCACACTCATAAAATTGTTTGCAGACAACTCTAAATCATATGGATAGTGTGATAACAATGTTTAGATCATGTCAGCACATAGTAGGTATCAGCAAAATTGAACTGTACACTCCATTCACTTGAATGCATTACTTTCTATTCAATGCATTCTGTGGTAAGGTTGTGTACATAACTGCTCTGGGTGGTTTGGAACTGTATAGATTTTGCATGTAGAGTGCTCAGTGCCATGGAATACTCCAATGCAATGTGAATTCACTAAACTACCTGGTACCATTTACAGTGGAACAGCCATTGACTTGGTTTACTTCTGCAAACGCTAAAGTTCCACTGTGTAGAGAATGTAATGTTACTGAAAGTAACTTCTGGAGAATAGGTAGCACACTCATAAAATTAGTTGCAGTCAACTCTAAATTATATGGATAGTGTGATAACAATGTTTAGATCATGTCAGCACATAGTAGTTATCAGCAAAATTGAACAGTACACTCCATTCAGTTGAATGCATTACTTTCTATTCAATTCATTCTGTGGTAAGGTTGTGAACATAACTACTCTGGGTGGTTTGGAACTGTACAGATAATGCATGTAGAGTGCTCAGTGCCATGGAATACTCCAATGCAAGCTGAATTCAGTAACCTACTTGGTACCATTTACACTGGAACAGCCATTGACTTGGTTTACTTCTACAAAGGCTAAAGTTCCACTGTGTAAAGAAGATAATGTTACTGAAAGTAACTTCTGCTGCATAGGTAGCACACTCATAAAATTGGTTGCAGACAACTCTAAACCATATGGTTAGTGTGCTAACAATGTTTAGATCATGTTAGCACAGAGTAGGTATCAGCAAAATTGAACTATACACTCCATTCAGTTGAATGCATTACTTTCTATTCAATGCATTCTGTGGTAAGGTTGTGTACATAACTGCTCTGGGTGGTTTGGAACTGTATAGATTTTGCATGTAGAGTGCTCAGTGCCATGGAATACTCCAATGCAATGTGAATTCACTAACCTACCTTGTACCATTTACAGTGGAACAGCCATTGACTTGGTTTACTTCTGCAAAGGCTAAAGTTCCACTGTGTAGAGAATGTAATATTACTGAAAGTAACTTCTGGTGAATAGGTAGCACACTCATAAAATTAGTTGCAGTCAACTCTAAATCATATGGATAGTGTGATAACAATGTTTAGATCATGTCAGCACATAGTAGTTATCAGCAAAATTGAACAGTACACTCCATTCAGTTGAATGCATTACTTTCTATTCAATTCATTCTGTGGTAAGGTTGTGAACATAACTACTCTGGGTGGTTTGGAACTGTACAGATAATGCATGTAGAGTGCTCAGTGCCATGGAATACTCCAATGCAAGCTGAATTCAGTAACCTACTTGGTACCATTTACACTGGAACAGCCATTGACTTGGTTTACTTCTACAAAGGCTAAAGTTCCACTGTGTAGAGAAGATAATGTTACTGAAAGTAACTTCTGCTGCATAGGTAGCACACTCATAAAATTGGTTGCAGACAACTCTAAACCATATGGTTAGTGTGCTAACAATGTTTAGATCATGTTAGCACAGAGTAGGTATCAGCAAAATTGAACTATACACTCCATTCAGTTGAATGCATTACTTTCTATTCAATGCATTCTGTGGTAAGGTTGTGTACATAACTGCTCTGGGTGGTTTGGAACTGTATAGATTTTGCATGTAGAGTGCTCAGTGCCATGGAATACTCCAATGCAATGTGAATTCACTAACCTACCTTGTACCATTTACAGTGGAACAGCCATTGACTTGGTTTACTTCTGCAAAGGCTAAAGTTCCACTGTGTAGAGAATGTAATATTACTGAAAGTAACTTCTGGTGAATAGGTAGCACACTCATAAAATTAGTTGCAGTCAACTCTAAATCATATGGATAGTGTGATAACAATGTTTAGATCATGTCAGCACATAGTAGTTATCAGCAAAATTGAACAGTACCCTGCATTCAGTTGAATGCATTACTTTCTATTCAATTCATTCTGTGGTAAGGTTGTGTACATAACTACTCTGGGTGGTTTGGAACTGTACAGATATTGCATGTAGAGTGCTCAGTGCCATGGAATACTCCAATGCAAGCTGAATTCAGTAACCTACTTGGTACCATTTACAGTGGAACATCCATTGACTTGGATTTCTTCTGCAAAGGCTAAAGTTCCACTGTGTAGAGAAGGTAATGTTACCAAAAGTAACTTCTGCTGCATAGGTAGCACACTCATAAAATTGGTTGCAGACAACTCTGAATCATATGGCTAGTGTGCAAACAATGTTTAGATCATGTCAGCACATAGTAGTTATTAGCAAAATTGAAGTGTACACTCCATTCAGTTGAATGCAGTACTTTCTATTCAATTCATTCTGTGGTAAGGTTGTGAACATAACTACTCTGGGTGGTTTGGAACTGTACAGATAATGCATGTAGAGTGCTCAGTGCCATGGAATACTCCAATGCAATGTGAATTCACTAACCTACCTGGTACCATTTACAGTGCAACAGCCATTGACTTGGTTTACTTCTGCAAACGCTAAAGTTCCACTGTGTAGAGAATGTAATGTTACTGAAAGTAACTTCTGGAGAATAGGTAGCACACTCATAAAATTAGTTGCAGTCAACTCTAAATTATATGGATAGTGTGATAACAATGTTTAGATCATGTCAGCACATAGTAGTTATCAGCAAAATTGAACAGTACACTCCATTCAGTTGAATGCATTACTTTCTATTCAATTCATTCTGTGGTAAGGTTGTGTACATAACTACTCTGGGTGGTTTGGAACTGTACAGATATTGCATGTAGAGTGCTCAGTGCCATGGAATACTTCAATGCAAGCTGAATTCAGTAACCTACTTGGTACCATTTACAGTGGAACAGCCATTGACTTGGATTTCTTCTGCAAAGGCTAAAGTTCCACTGTGTAGAGAAGGTAATGTTACTGAAAGTAACTTCTGCTGCATAGGTAGCACACTCATAAAATTGGTTGCAGACAACTCTAAATCATATGGTTAGTGCGCTAACAATGTTTAGATAATGTTAGCACATAGTAGGTATCAGCAAAATTGAACTATACACTCCATTCAGTTGAATGCATTACTTTCTATTCAATGCATTCTGTGGTAACGTTGTGTACATAACTGCTCTGGGTGGTTTGGAACTGTACAGATAATGCATGTAGAGTGCTCAGTGCCATGGAATACTCCAATGCAATGTGAATTCACTAACCTACCTTGTACCATTTACAGTGGAACAGCCATTGACTTGGTTTACTTCTGCAAAGGCTAAAGTTCCACTGTGTAGAGAATGTAATGTTACTGAAAGTAACTTCTGGTGAATAGGTAGCACACTCATAAAATTAGTTGCAGTCAACTCTAAATCATATGGATAGTGTGATAACAATGTTTAGATCATGTTAGCACATAGTAGGTATCAGCAAAATTGAACTATACACTCCATTCAGTTGAATGCATTACTTTCTATTCAATGCATTCTGTGGTAAGGTTGTGTACATAACTGCTCTGGGTGGTTTGGAACTGTATAGATTTTGCATGTAAAGTGCTCAGTGCCATGGAATACTCCAATGCAAGCTGAATTCAGTAACCTACTTGGTACCATTTACAGTGGAACAGCCATTGACTTGGTTTACTTCTACAAAGGCTAAAGTTCCACTGTGTAGAGAAGGTAATGTTACTGAAAGTAACTTCTGCTGCATAGGTAGCACACTCATAAAATTGGTTGCAGAGAACTCGAAATCATATGGATAGTGTGATAACAATATTTAGATCATGTCAGCACATAGTAGTTATCAGCAAAATTGAACTGTACACTCCATTGAGTTGAATGCATTACTTTCTATTCAATTCATTCTGTGGTAAGGTTGTGAACATAACTACTCTGGGTGGTTTGGAACTGTACAGATAATGCATGTAGAGTGCTCAGTGCCATGGAATACTCCAATGCAAGCTGAATTCAGTAACCTACTTGGTACCATTTACACTGGAACAGCCATTGACTTGGTTTACTTCTACAAAGGCTAAAGTTCCACTGTGTAGAGAAGATAATGTTACTGAAAGTAACTTCTGCTGCATAGGTAGCACACTCATAAAATTGTTTGCAGACAACTCTAAATCATATGGATAGTGTGATAACAATGTTTAGATCATGTCAGCACATAGTAGGTATCAGCAAAATTGAACTGTACACTCCATTCACTTGAATGCATTACTTTCTATTCAATGCATTCTGTGGTAAGGTTGTGTACATAACTGCTCTGGGTGGTTTGGAACTGTATAGATTTTGCATGTAGAGTGCTCAGTGCCATGGAATACTCCAATGCAATGTGAATTCACTAAACTACCTGGTACCATTTACAGTGGAACAGCCATTGACTTGGTTTACTTCTGCAAACGCTAAAGTTCCACTGTGTAGAGAATGTAATGTTACTGAAAGTAACTTCTGGTGAATAGGTAGCACACTCATAAAATTAGTTGCAGTCAACTCTAAATCATATGGATAGTGTGATAACAATGTTTAGATCATGTCAGCACATAGTAGTTATCAGCAAAATTGAACAGTACCCTGCATTCAGTTGAATGCATTACTTTCTATTCAATTCATTCTGTGGTAAGGTTGTGTACATAACTACTCTGGGTGGTTTGGAACTGTACAGATATTGCATGTAGAGTGCTCAGTGCCATGGAATACTCCAATGCAAGCTGAATTCAGTAACCTACTTGGTACCATTTACAGTGGAACAGCCATTGACTTGGATTTCTTCTGCAAAGGCTAAAGTTCCACTGTGTAGAGAAGGTAATGTTACTGAAAGTAACTTCTGCTGCATAGGTAGCACACTCATAAAATTGGTTGCAGACAACTCTAAATCATATGGATAGTGTGATAACAATGTTTAGATTATGTCAGCACATAGTAGGTATCAGCAAAATTGAACTGTACACTCCATTCACTTGAATGCATTACTTTCTATTCAATGCATTCTGTGGTAAGGTTGTGTACATAACTACTCTGGGTGGTTTGGAACTGTACAGATATTGCATGTAGAGTGCTCAGTGCCATGGAATACTCCAATGCAAGCTGAATTCAGTAACCTACTTGGTACCATTTACAGTGGAACAGCCATTGACTTGGATTTCTTCTGCAAAGGCTAAAGTTCCACTGTGTAGAGAAGGTAATGTTACCAAAATTAACTTCTGCTGCATAGGTAGCACACTCATAAAATTGGTTGCAGACAACTTTGAATCATATGGCTAGTGTGCAAACAATGTTTAGATCATGTCAGCACATAGTAGTTATCAGCAAAATTGAACAGTACACTCCATTGAGTTGAATGCATTACTTTCTATTCAATGCATTCTGTGGTAAGGTTGTGTACATAACTACTCTGGGTGGTTTGGAACTGTATAGATATTGCATGTAGAGTGCTCAGTGCCATGGAATACTCCAATGCAAGGTGAACTCACTAACATACCTCGTACCATTTACAGTGGAACAGCCATTGAACTGGTTTACTTCTGCAAAGGCTAAAGTTCCACTGTGTAGAGAATGTAATGTTACTGAAAGTAACTTCTGGAGAATAGGTAGCACACTCATAAAATTAGTTGCAGTCAACTCTAAATCATATGGACAGTGTGTTAACAATGTTTAGATCATGTCAGCACATAGTAGTTATCAGCAAAATTGAACTGTACACTCCATTGAGTTGAATGCATTACTTTCTATTCAATTCATTCTGTGGTAAGGTTGTGAACAGAACAACTCTGGGTGGTTTGGAACTGTACAGGTAATGCATGTAGAGTGCTCAGTGCCATGGAATACTCCAATGCAAGGTGAACTCACTAACATACCTCGTACCATTTACAGTGGAACAGCCATTGAACTGGTTTACTTCTACAAAGGCTAAAGTTCCACTGTGTAGAGAATGTAATGTTACTGAAAGTAACTTCTGGAGAATAGGTAGCACACTCAAAAAATTGATTGCAGACAAAGCTAAATCATATGGTTAGTGTGTTAACAATGTTTAGATCATGTCAGCACATAGTAGTTATCAGCAAAATTGAACTGTACACTCCATTGAGTTGAATGCATTACTTTCTATTCAATTCATTCTGTGCTAAGGTTGTGAACATAACTACTCTGGGTGGTTTGGAACTGTACAGATAATGCATGTAGAGTGCTCAGTGCCATGGAATACTCCAATGCAAGCTGAATTCAGTAACCTACTTGGTACCATTTACACTGGAACAGCCATTGACTTGGTTTACTTCTACAAAGGCTAAAGTTCCACTGTGTAGAGAAGATAATGTTACTGAAAGTAACTTCTGCTGCATAGGTAGCACTCTCATAAAATTGTTTGCAGACAACTCTAAATCATATGGATAGTGTGATAACAATGTTTAGAACATGTCAGCACATAGTAGGTATCAGCAAAATTGAACTGTACTCTCCATTCACTTGAATGCATTACTTTCTATTCAATGCATTCTGTGGTAAGGTTGTGTACATAACTGCTCTGGGTGGTTTGGAACTGTATAGATTTTGCATGTAGAGTGCTCAGTGCCATGGAATACTCCAATGCAATGTGAATTCACTAACCTACCTGGTACCATTTACAGTGGAACAGCCATTGACTTGGTTTACTTCTGCAAACGCTAAAGTTCCACTGTGTAGAGAATGTAATGTTACTGAAAGTAACTTCTGGAGAATAGGTAGCACACTCATAAAATTAGTTGCAGTCAACTCTAAATTATATGGATAGTGTGATAACAATGTTTAGATCATGTCAGCACATAGTAGTTATCAGCAAAATTGAACAGTACACTCCATTCTGTTGAATGCATTACTTTCTATTCAATTCATTCTGGGGTAAGGTTGTGTACATAACTACTCTGGGTGGTTTGGAACTGTACAGATATTGCATGTAGAGTGCTCAATGCCATGGAATACTCCAATGCAAGCTGAATTCAGTAACCTACTTGGTACCATTTACAGTGGAACAGCCATTGACTTGGATTTCTTCTGCAAAGGCTAAAGTTCCACTGAGTAGAGAAGGTAATGTTACTGAAAGTAACTTCTGCTGCATAGGTAGCACACTCATAAAATTGGTTGCAGACAACTCTAAATCATATGGATAGTGTGATAACAATGTTTAGATCATGTCAGCACATAGTAGTTATCAGCAAAATTGAACTGTACACTCCATTGAGTTGAATGCATTACTTTCTATTCAATTCATTCTGTGCTAAGGTTGTGAACATAACTACTCTGGGTGGTTTGGAACTGTACAGATAATGCATGTAGAGTGCTCAGTGCCATGGAATACTCCAATGCAAGCTGAATTCAGTAACCTACTTGGTACCATTTACACTGGAACAGCCATTGACTTGGTTTACTTCTACAAAGGCTAAAGTTCCACTGTGTAGAGAAGATAATGTTACTGAAAGTAACTTCTGCTGCATAGGTAGCACTCTCATAAAATTGTTTGCAGACAACTCTAAATCATATGGATAGTGTGATAACAATGTTTAGAACATGTCAGCACATAGTAGGTATCAGCAAAATTGAACTGTACTCTCCATTCACTTGAATGCATTACTTTCTATTCAATGCATTCTGTGGTAAGGTTGTGTACATAACTGCTCTGGGTGGTTTGGAACTGTATAGATTTTGCATGTAGAGTGCTCAGTGCCATGGAATACTCCAATGCAATGTGAATTCACTAACCTACCTGGTACCATTTACAGTGGAACAGCCATTGACTTGGTTTACTTCTGCAAACGCTAAAGTTCCACTGTGTAGAGAATGTAATGTTACTGAAAGTAACTTCTGGAGAATAGGTAGCACACTCATAAAATTAGTTGCAGTCAACTCTAAATTATATGGATAGTGTGATAACAATGTTTAGATCATGTCAGCACATAGTAGTTATCAGCAAAATTGAACAGTACACTCCATTCTGTTGAATGCATTACTTTCTATTCAATTCATTCTGTGGTAAGGTTGTGTACATAACTACTCTGGGTGGTTTGGAACTGTACAGATATTGCATGTAGAGTGCTCAATGCCATGGAATACTCCAATGCAAGCTGAATTCAGTAACCTACTTGGTACCATTTACAGTGGAACAGCCATTGACTTGGATTTCTTCTGCAAAGGCTAAAGTTCCACTGAGTAGAGAAGGTAATGTTACTGAAAGTAACTTCTGCTGCATAGGTAGCACACTCATAAAATTGGTTGCAGACAACTCTAAATCATATGGATAGTGTGATAACAATGTTTAGATCATGTCAGCACATGGTAGGTATCAGCAAAATTGAACTGTACACTCCATTCACTTGAATGCATTACTTTCTATTCAATGCATTCTGTGGTAAGGTTGTGTACATAACTGCTCTGGGTGGTTTGGAACTGTATAGATTTTGCATGTAGAGTGCTCAGTGCCATGGAATACTCCAATGCAATGTGAATTCACTAACCTACCTGGTACCATTTACAGTGGAACAGCCATTGACTTGGTTTACTTCTGCAAACGCTAAAGTTCCACTGTGTAGAGAATGTAATGTTACTGAAAGTAACTTCTGGAGAATAGGTAGCACACTCATAAAATTAGTTGCAGTCAACTCTAAATTATATGGATAGTGTGATAACAATGTTTAGATCATGTCAGCACATAGTAGTTATCAGCAAAATTGAACAGTACACTCCATTCAGTTGAATGCATTACTTTCTATTCCATTCATTCTGTGGTAAGGTTGTGTACATAACTACTCTGGGTGGTTTGGAACTGTACAGATATTGCATGTAGAGTGCTCAGTGCCATGGAATACTCCAATGCAAGCTGAATTCAGTAACCTACTTGGTACCATTTACAGTGGAACAGCCATTGACTTGGATTTCTTCTGCAAAGTCTAAAGTTCCACTGTGTAGAGAAGATAATGTTACTGAAAGTAACTTCTGCTGCATAGGTAGCACACTCATAAAATTGGTTGCAGACAACTCTAAACCATATGGTTAGTGCGCTAACAATGTTTAGATCATGTTAGCACATAGTAGGTATCAGCAAAATTGAACTATACACTCCATTCAGTTGAATGCATTACTTTCTATTCAATGCATTCTGTGGTAAGGTTGTGTACATAACTGCTCTGGGTGGTTTGGAACTGTATACATTTTGCATGTAGAGTGCTCAGTGCCATGGAATACTCCAATGCAATGTGAATTCACTAACCTACTTGGTACCATTTACAGTGGAACAGCCATTGACTTGGATTTCTTCTGCAAAGGCTAAAGTTCCACTGTGTAGAGAAGGTAATGTTACTGAAAGTAACTTTTGCTGCATAGGTAGCACACTCATAAAATTGGTTGCAGACAACTCTAAATCATATGGTTAGTGCGCTAACAATGTTTAGATCATGTTAGCACATAGTAGGTATCAGCAAAATTGAACTATACACTCCATTCAGTTGAATGCATTACTTTCTATTCAATGCATTCTGTGGTAAGGTTGTGTACATAACTGCTCTGGGTGGTTTGGAACTGTATAGATTTTGCATGTAGAGTGCTCAGTGCCATGGAATACTCCAATGCAAGCTGAATTCAGTAACCTACTTGGTACCATTTACAGTGGAACAGCCATTGACTTGGTTTACTTCTACAAAGGCTAAAGTTCCACTGTGTAGAGAAGGTAATGTTACTGAAAGTAACTTCTGCTGCATAGGTAGCACACTCATAAAATTGGTTGCAGAGAACTCGAAATCATATGGATAGTGTGATAACAATATTTAGATCATGTCAGCACATAGTAGTTATCAGCAAAATTGAACTGTACACTCCATTGAGTTGAATGCATTACTTTCTATTCAATTCATTCTGTGGTAAGGTTGTGAACATAACTACTCTGGGTGGTTTGGAACTGTACAGATAATGCATGTAGAGTGCTCAGTGCCATGGAATACTCCAATGCAAGCTGAATTCAGTAACCTACTTGGTACCATTTACACTGGAACAGCCATTGACTTGGTTTACTTCTACAAAGGCTAAAGTTCCACTGTGTAGAGAAGATAATGTTACTGAAAGTAACTTCTGCTGCATAGGTAGCACACTGATAAAATTGTTTGCAGACAACTCTAAATCATATGGATAGTGTGATAACAATGTTTAGATCATGTCAGCACATAGTAGGTATCAGCAAAATTGAACTGTACACTCCATTCACTTGAATGCATTACTTTCTATTCAATGCATTCTGTGGTAAGGTTGTGTACATAACTGCTCTGAGTGGTTTGGAACTGTATAGATTTTGCATGTAGAGTGCTCAGTGCCATGGAATACTCCAATGCAAGCTGAATTCAGTAACCTACTTGGTACCATTTACAGTGGAACAGCCATTGACTTGGATTTCTTCTGCAAAGTCTAAAGTTCCACTGTGTAGAGAAGGTAATGTTACTGAAAGTAACTTCTGCTGCATAGGTAGCACACTCATAAAATTGGTTGCAGACAACTCTAAACCATATGGTTAGTGCGCTAACAATGTTTAGATCATGTTAGCACATAGTAGGTATCAGCAAAATTGAACTATACACTCCATTCAGTTGAATGCATTACTTTCTATTCAATGCATTCTGTGGTAAGGTTGTGTACATAACTGCTCTGGGTGGTTTGGAACTGTATAGATTTTGCATGTAGAGTGCTCAGTGCCATGGAATACTCCAATGCAAGCTGAATTCAGTAACCTACTTGGTACCATTTACAGTGGAACAGCCATTGACTTGGTTTACTTCTACAAAGGCTAAAGTTCCTCTGTGTAGAGAAGGTAATGTTACTGAAAGTAACTTCTGCTGCATAGGTAGCACACTCATAAAATTGGTTGCAGAGAACTCGAAATCATATGGATAGTGTGATAACAATATTTAGATCATGTCAGCACATAGTAGTTATCAGCAAAATTGAACTGTACACTCCATTGAGTTGAATGCATTACTTTCTATTCAATTCATTCTGTGGTAAGGTTGTGAACATAACTACTCTGGGTGGTTTGGAACTGTACAGATAATGCATGTAGAGTGCTCAGTGCCATGGAATACTCCAATGCAAGCTGAATTCAGTAACCTACTTGGTACCATTTACACTGGAACAGCCTTTGACTTGGTTTACTTCTACAAAGGCTAAAGTTCCACTGTGTAGAGAAGATAATGTTACTGAAAGTAACTTCTGCTGCATAGGTAGCACACTGATAAAATTGTTTGCAGACAACTCTAAATCATATGGATAGTGTGATAACAATGTTTAGATCATGTCTGCACATAGTAGGTATCAGCAAAATTGAACTGTACACTCCATTCACTTGAATGCATTACTTTCTATTCAATGCATTCTGTGGTAAGGTTGTGTACATAACTGCTCTGAGTGGTTTGGAACTGTATAGATTTTGCATGTAGAGTGCTCAGTGCCATGGAATACTCCAATGCAATGTGAATTCACTAAACTACCTGGTACCATTTACAGTGGAACAGCCATTGACTTGGTTTACTTCTGCAAACGCTAAAGTTCCACTGTGTAGAGAATGTAATGTTACTGAAAGTAACTTCTGGAGAATAGGTAGCACACTCATAAAATTAGTTGCAGTGAACTCTAAATTATATGGATAGTGTGATAACAATGTTTAGATCATGTCAGCACATAGTAGTTATCAGCAAAATTGAACAGTACACTCCATTCAGTTGAATGCATTACTTTCTATTCAATTCATTCTGTGGTAAGGTTGTGCACATAACTACTCTGGGTGGTTTGGAACTGTACAGATATTGCATGTAGAGTGCTCAGTGCCATGGAATACTCCAATGCAAGCTGAATTCAGTAACCTACTTGGTACCATTTACAGTGGAACAGCCATTGACTTGGATTTCTTCTGCAAAGGCTAAAGTTCCACTGTGTAGAGAAGGTAATGTTACTGAAAGTAACTTCTGCTGCATAGGTAGCACACTCATAAAATTGGTTGCAGACAACTCTAAACCTTATGGTTAGTGCGCTAACAATGTTTAGATCATGTTAGCACATAGTAGGTATCAGCAAAATTGAACTATACACTCCATTCAGTTGAATGCATTACTTTCTATTCAATGCATTCTGTGGTAAGGTTGTGTACATAACTGCACTGGGTGGTTTGGAACTGTATAGATTTTGCAAGTAGAGTGCTCAGTGCCATGGAATACTCCAATGCAATGTGAATTCACTAACCTACTTGGTACCATTTACAGTGGAACAGCCATTGACTTGGATTTCTTCTGCAAAGGCTAAAGTTCCACTGTGTAGAGAAGGTAATGTTACTGAAAGTAACTTCTGCTGCATAGGTAGCACACTCATAAAATTGGTTGCAGAGAACTCTAAATCATATGGTTAGTGCGCTAACAATGTTTAGATCATGTTAGCACATAGTAGGTATCAGCAAAATTGAACTATACACTCCATTCAGTTGAATGCATTAGTTTCTATTCAATGCATTCTGTGGTAAGGTTGTGTACATAACTGCTCTGGGTGGTTTGGAACTGTATAGATTTTGCATGTAGAGTGCTCAGTGCCATGGAATACTCCAATGCAAGCTGAATTCAGTAACCTACTTGGTAACATTTACACTGGAACAGCCATTGACTTGGTTTACTTCTACAAAGGCTAAAGTTCCACTGTGTAGAGAAGGTAATGTTACTGAAAGTAACTTCTGCTGCATAGGTAGCACACTCATAAAATTGGTTGCAGAGAACTCGAAATCATATGGATAGTGTGATAACAATATTTAGATCATGTCAGCACATAGTAGTTATCAGCAAAATTGAACTGTACACTCCATTGAGTTGAATGCATTACTTTCTATTCAATTCATTCTGTGGTAAGGTTGTGAACATAACTACTCTGGGTGGTTTGGAACTGTACAGATAATGCATGTAGAGTGCTCAGTGCCATGGAATACTCCAATGCAAGCTGAATTCAGTAACCTACTTGGTACCATTTACACTGGAACAGCCATTGACTTGGTTTACTTCTACAAAGACTAAAGTTCCACTGTGTAGAGAAGATAATGTTACTGAAAGTAACTTCTGCTGCATAGGTAGCACACTGATAAAATTGTTTGCAGACAACTCTAAATCATATGGATAGTGTGATAACAATGTTTAGATCATGTCAGCACATAGTAGGTATCAGCAAAATTGAACTGTACACTCCATTCACTTGAATGCATTACTTTCTATTCAATGCATTCTGTGGTAAGGTTGTGTACATAACTGCTCTGAGTGGTTTGGAACTGTATAGATTTTGCATGTAGAGTGCTCAGTGCCATGGAATACTCCAATGCAAGCTGAATTCAGTAACCTACTTGGTACCATTTACAGTGGAACAGCCATTGACTTGGATTTCTTCTACAAAGTCTAAAGTTCCACTGTGTAGAGAAGGTAATGTTACTGAAAGTACCTTCTGCTGCATAGGTAGCACACTCATAAAATTGGTTGCAGACAACTCTAAACCATATGGTTAGTGCGCTAACAATGTTTAGATCATGTTAGCACATAGTAGGTATCAGCAAAATTGAACTATACACTCCATTCAGTTGAATGCATTACTTTCTATTCAATGCATTCTGTGGTAAGGTTGTGTACATAACTGCTCTGGGTGGTTTGGAACTGTATAGATTTTGCATGTAGAGTGCTCAGTGCCATGGAATACTCCAATGCAAGCTGAATTCAGTAACCTACTTGGTACCATTTACAGTGGAACAGCCATTGACTTGGTTTACTTCTACAAAGGCTAAAGTTCCACTGTGTAGAGAAGATAATGTTACTGAAAGTAACTTCTGCTGCATAGGTAGCACACTGATAAAATTGTTTGCAGACAACTCTAAATCATATGGATAGTGTGATAACAATGTTTAGATCATGTCAGCACATAGTAGGTATCAGCAAAATTGAACTGTACACTCCATTCACTTGAATGCATTACTTTCTATTCAATGCATTCTGTGGTAAGGTTGTGTACATAACTGCTCTGAGTGGTTTGGAACTGTATAGATTTTGCATGTAGAGTGCTCAGTGCCATGGAATACTCCAATGCAATGTGAATTCACTAAACTACCTGGTACCATTTACAGTGGAACAGCCATTGACTTGGTTTACTTCTGCAAACGCTAAAGTTCCACTGTGTAGAGAATGTAATGTTACTGAAAGTAACTTCTGGAGAATAGGTAGCACACTCATAAAATTAGTTGCAGTGAACTCTAAATTATATGGATAGTGTGATAACAATGTTTAGATCATGTCAGCACATAGTAGTTATCAGCAAAATTGAACAGTACACTCCATTCAGTTGAATGCATTACTTTCTATTCAATTCATTCTGTGGTAAGGTTGTGTACATAACTACTCTGGGTGGTTTGGAACTGTACAGATATTGCATGTAGAGTGCTCAGTGCCATGGAATACTCCAATGCAAGCTGAATTCAGTAACCTACTTGGTACCATTTACAGTGGAACAGCCATTGACTTGGATTTCTTCTGCAAAGGCTAAAGTTCCACTGTGTAGAGAAGGTAATGTTACTGAAAGTAACTTCTGCTGCATAGGTAGCACACTCATAAAATTGGTTGCAGACAACTCTAAATCATATGGTTAGTGCGCTAACAATGTTTAGATCATGTTAGCACATAGTAGGTATCAGCAAAATTGAACTATACACTCCATTCAGTTGAATGCATTACTTTCTATTCAATGCATTCTGCGGTAAGGTTGTGTACATAACTGCTCTGGGTTGTTTGGAACTGTATAGATTTTGCATGTAGAGTGCTCAGTGCCATGGAATACTCCAATGCAATGTGAATTCACTAACCTACCTGGTACCATTTACAGTGGAACAGCCATTGACTTGGTTTACTTCTGCAAACGCTAAAGTTCCACTGTGTAGAGAATGTAATGTTACTGAAAGTAACTTCTGGAGAATAGGTAGCACACTCATAAAATTAGTTGCAGTCAACTCTAAATTATATGGATAGTGTGATAACAATGTTTAGATCATGTCAGCACATAGTAGATATCAGCAAAATTGAACAGTACACTCCATTCAGTTGAATGCATTACTTTCTATTCAATTCAATCTGTGGTAAGGTTGTGTACATAACTACTCTGGGTGGTTTGGAACTGTACAGATATTGCATGTAGAGTGCTCAGTGCCATGGAATACTCCAATGCAAGCTGAATTCAGTAACCTACTTGGTACCATTTACAGTGGAACAGCCATTGACTTGGATTTCTTCTGCAAAGTCTAAAGTTCCACTGTGTAGAGAAGTTTAATGTTACTGAAAGTAACTTCTGCTGCATAGGTAGCACACTCATAAAATTGGTTGCAGACAACTCTAAACCTTATGGTTAGTGCGCTAACAATGTTTAGATCATGTTAGCACATAGTAGGTATCAGCAAAATTGAACTATACACTCCATTCAGTTGAATGCATTACTTTCTATTCAATGCATTCTGTGGTAAGGTTGTGTACATAACTGCTCTGGGTGGTTTGGAACTGTATAGATTTTGCAAGTAGAGTGCTCAGTGCCATGGAATACTCCAATGCAATGTGAATTCACTAACCTACTTGGTACCATTTACAGTGGAACAGCCATTGACTTGGATTTCTTCTGCAAAGGCTAAAGTTCCACTGTGTAGAGAAGGTAATGTTACTGAAAGTAACTTCTGCTGCATAGGTAGCACACTCATAAAATTGGTTGCAGAGAACTCTAAATCATATGGTTAGTGCGCTAACAATGTTTAGATCATGTTAGCACATAGTAGGTATCAGCAAAATTGAACTATACACTCCATTCAGTTGAATGCATTACTTTCTATTCAATGCATTCTGTGGTAAGGTTGTGTACATAACTGCTCTGGGTGGTTTGGAACTGTATAGATTTTGCATGTAGAGTGCTCAGTGCCATGGAATACTCCAATGCAAGCTGAATTCAGTAACCTACTTGGTACCATTTACAGTGGAACAGCCATTGACTTGGTTTACTTCTACAAAGGCTAAAGTTCCACTGTGTAGAGAAGATAATGTTACTGAAAGTAACTTCTGCTGCATAGGTAGCACACTGATAAAATTGTTTGCAGACAACTCTAAATCATATGGATAGTGTGATAACAATGTTTAGATCATGTCAGCACATAGTAGGTATCAGCAAAATTGAACTGTACACTCCATTCACTTGAATGCATTACTTTCTATTCAATGCATTCTGTGGTAAGGTTGTGTACATAACTGCTCTGAGTGGTTTGGAACTGTATAGATTTTGCATGTAGAGTGCTCAGTGCCATGGAATACTCCAATGCAATGTGAATTCACTAAACTACCTGGTACCATTTACAGTGGAACAGCCATTGACTTGGTTTACTTCTGCAAACGCTAAAGTTCCACTGTGTAGAGAATGTAATGTTACTGAAAGTAACTTCTGGAGAATAGGTAGCACACTCATAAAATTAGTTGCAGTGAACTCTAAATTATATGGATAGTGTGATAACAATGTTTAGATCATGTCAGCACATAGTAGTTATCAGCAAAATTGAACAGTACACTCCATTCAGTTGAATGCATTACTTTCTATTCAATTCATTCTGTGGTAAGGTTGTGTACATAACTACTCTGGGTGGTTTGGAACTGTACAGATATTGCATGTAGAGTGCTCAGTGCCATGGAATACTCCAATGCAAGCTGAATTCAGTAACCTACTTGGTACCATTTACAGTGGAACAGCCATTGACTTGGATTTCTTCTGCAAAGGCTAAAGTTCCACTGTGTAGAGAAGGTAATGTTACTGAAAGTAACTTCTGCTGCATAGGTAGCACACTCATAAAATTGGTTGCAGACAACTCTAAATCATATGGTTAGTGCGCTAACAATGTTTAGATCATGTTAGCACATAGTAGGTATCAGCAAAATTGAACTATACACTCCATTCAGTTGAATGCATTACTTTCTATTCAATGCATTCTGCGGTAAGGTTGTGTACATAACTGCTCTGGGTTGTTTGGAACTGTATAGATTTTGCATGTAGAGTGCTCAGTGCCATGGAATACTCCAATGCAATGTGAATTCACTAACCTACCTGGTACCATTTACAGTGGAACAGCCATTGACTTGGTTTACTTCTGCAAACGCTAAAGTTCCACTGTGTAGAGAATGTAATGTTACTGAAAGTAACTTCTGGAGAATAGGTAGCACACTCATAAAATTAGTTGCAGTCAACTCTAAATTATATGGATAGTGTGATAACAATGTTTAGATCATGTCAGCACATAGTAGATATCAGCAAAATTGAACAGTACACTCCATTCAGTTGAATGCATTACTTTCTATTCAATTCAATCTGTGGTAAGGTTGTGTACATAACTACTCTGGGTGGTTTGGAACTGTACAGATATTGCATGTAGAGTGCTCAGTGCCATGGAATACTCCAATGCAAGCTGAATTCAGTAACCTACTTGGTACCATTTACAGTGGAACAGCCATTGACTTGGATTTCTTCTGCAAAGTCTAAAGTTCCACTGTGTAGAGAAGGTAATGTTACTGAAAGTAACTTCTGCTGCATAGGTAGCACACTCATAAAATTGGTTGCAGACAACTCTAAACCTTATGGTTAGTGCGCTAACAATGTTTAGATCATGTTAGCACATAGTAGGTATCAGCAAAATTGAACTATACACTCCATTCAGTTGAATGCATTACTTTCTATTCAATGCATTCTGTGGTAAGGTTGTGTACATAACTGCTCTGGGTGGTTTGGAACTGTATAGATTTTGCAAGTAGAGTGCTCAGTGCCATGGAATACTCCAATGCAATGTGAATTCACTAACCTACTTGGTACCATTTACAGTGGAACAGCCATTGACTTGGATTTCTTCTGCAAAGGCTAAAGTTCCACTGTGTAGAGAAGGTAATGTTACTGAAAGTAACTTCTGCTGCATAGGTAGCACACTCATAAAATTGGTTGCAGAGAACTCTAAATCATATGGTTAGTGCGCTAACAATGTTTAGATCATGTTAGCACATAGTAGGTATCAGCAAAATTGAACTATACACTCCATTCAGTTGAATGCATTACTTTCTATTCAATGCATTCTGTGGTAAGGTTGTGTACATAACTGCTCTGGGTGGTTTGGAACTGTATAGATTTTGCATGTAGAGTGCTCAGTGCCATGGAATACTCCAATGCAAGCTGAATTCAGTAACCTACTTGGTAACATTTACAGTGGAACAGCCATTGACTTGGTTTACTTCTACAAAGGCTAAAGTTCCACTGTGTAGAGAAGGTAATGTTACTGAAAGTAACTTCTGCTGCATAGGTAGCACACTCATAAAATTGGTTGCAGAGAACTCGAAATCATATGGATAGTGTGATAACAATATTTAGATCATGTCAGCACATAGTAGTTATCAGCAAAATTGAACTGTACACTCCATTGAGTTGAATGCATTACTTTCTATTCAATTCATTCTGTGGTAAGGTTGTGAACATAACTACTCTGGGTGGTTTGGAACTGTACAGATAATGCATGTAGAGTGCTCAGTGCCATGGAATACTCCAATGCAAGCTGAATTCAGTAACCTACTTGGTACCATTTACACTGGAACAGCCATTGACTTGGTTTACTTCTACAAAGGCTAAAGTTCCACTGTGTAGAGAAGATAATGTTACTGAAAGTAACTTCTGCTGCATAGGTAGCACACTGATAAAATTGTTTGCAGACAACTCTAAATCATATGGATAGTGTGATAACAATGTTTAGATCATGTCAGCACATAGTAGGTATCAGCAAAATTGAACTGTACACTCCATTCACTTGAATGCATTACTTTCTATTCAATGCATTCTGTGGTAAGGTTGTGTACATAACTGCTCTGAGTGGTTTGGAACTGTATAGATTTTGCATGTAGAGTGCTCAGTGCCATGGAATACTCCAATGCAAGCTGAATTCAGTAACCTACTTGGTACCATTTACAGTGGAACAGCCATTGACTTGGATTTCTTCTGCAAAGTCTAAAGTTCCACTGTGTAGAGAAGGTAATGTTACTGAAAGTAACTTCTGCTGCATAGGTAGCACACTCATAAAATTGGTTGCAGACAACTCTAAACCATATGGTTAGTGCGCTAACAATGTTTAGATCATGTTAGCACATAGTAGGTATCAGCAAAATTGAACTATACACTCCATTCAGTTGAATGCATTACTTTCTATTCAATGCATTCTGTGGTAAGGTTGTGTACATAACTGCTCTGGGTGGTTTGGAACTGTATAGATTTTGCATGTAGAGTGCTCAGTGCCATGGAATACTCCAATGCAAGCTGAATTCAGTAACCTACTTGGTACCATTTACAGTGGAACAGCCATTGACTTGGTTTACTTCTACAAAGGCTAAAGTTCCTCTGTGTAGAGAAGGTAATGTTACTGAAAGTAACTTCTGCTGCATAGGTAGCACACTCATAAAATTGGTTGCAGAGAACTCGAAATCATATGGATAGTGTGATAACAATATTTAGATCATGTCAGCACATAGTAGTTATCAGCAAAATTGAACTGTACACTCCATTGAGTTGACTGCATTACTTTCTATTCAATTCATTCTGTGGTAAGGTTGTGAACATAACTACTCTGGGTGGTTTGGAACTGTACAGATAATGCATGTAGAGTGCTCAGTGCCATGGAATACTCCAATGCAAGCTGAATTCAGTAACCTACTTGGTACCATTTACACTGGAACAGCCTTTGACTTGGTTTACTTCTACAAAGGCTAAAGTTCCACTGTGTAGAGAAGATAATGTTACTGAAAGTAACTTCTGCTGCATAGGTAGCACACTGATAAAATTGTTTGCAGACAACTCTAAATCATATGGATAGTGTGATAACAATGTTTAGATCATGTCAGCACATAGTAGTTATCAGCAAAATTGAACAGTACACTCCATTCAGTTGAATGCATTACTTTCTATTCAATTCATTCTGTGGTAAGGTTGTGTACATAACTACTCTGGGTGGTTTGGAACTGTACAGATATTGCATGTAGAGTGCTCAGTGCCATGGAATACTCCAATGCAAGCTGAATTCAGTAACCTACTTGGTACCATTTACAGTGGAACAGCCATTGACTTGGATTTCTTCTGCAAAGGCTAAAGTTCCACTGTGTAGAGAAGGTAATGTTACTGAAAGTAACTTCTGCTGCATAGGTAGCACACTCATAAAATTGGTTGCAGACAACTCTAAATCATATGGTTAGTGCGCTAACAATGTTTAGATCATGTTAGCACATAGTAGGTATCAGCAAAATTGAACTATACACTCCATTCAGTTGAATGCATTACTTTCTATTCAATGCATTCTGCGGTAAGGTTGTGTACATAACTGCTCTGGGTTGTTTGGAACTGTATAGATTTTGCATGTAGAGTGCTCAGTGCCATGGAATACTCCAATGCAATGTGAATTCACTAACCTACCTGGTACCATTTACAGTGGAACAGCCATTGACTTGGTTTACTTCTGCAAACGCTAAAGTTCCACTGTGTAGAGAATGTAATGTTACTGAAAGTAACTTCTGGAGAATAGGTAGCACACTCATAAAATTAGTTGCAGTCAACTCTAAATTATATGGATAGTGTGATAACAATGTTTAGATCATGTCAGCACATAGTTGATATCAGCAAAATTGAACAGTACACTCCATTCAGTTGAATGCATTACTTTCTATTCAATTCATTCTGTGGTAAGGTTGTGTACATAACTACTCTGGGTGGTTTGGAACTGTACAGATATTGCATGTAGAGTGCTCAGTGCCATGGAATACTCCAATGCAAGCTGAATTCAGTAACCTACTTGGTACCATTTACAGTGGAACAGCCATTGACTTGGATTTCTTCTGCAAAGTCTAAAGTTCCACTGTGTAGAGAAGGTAATGTTACTGAAAGTAACTTCTGCTGCATAGGTAGCACACTCATAAAATTGGTTGCAGACAACTCTAAACCTTATGGTTAGTGCGCTAACAATGTTTAGATCATGTTAGCACATAGTAGGTATCAGCAAAATTGAACTATACACTCCATTCAGTTGAATGCATTACTTTCTATTCAATGCATTCTGTGGTAAGGATGTGTACATAACTGCTCTGGGTGGTTTGGAACTGTATAGATTTTGCAAGTAGAGTGCTCAGTGCCATGGAATACTCCAATGCAATGTGAATTCACTAACCTACTTGGTACCATTTACAGTGGAACAGCCATTGACTTGGATTTCTTCTGCAAAGGCTAAAGTTCCACTGTGTAGAGAAGGTAATGTTACTGAAAGTAACTTCTGCTGCATAGGTAGCACACTCATAAAATTGGTTGCAGAGAACTCGAAATCATATGGATAGTGTGATAACAATATTTAGATCATGTCAGCACATAGTAGTTATCAGCAAAATTGAACTGTACACTCCATTGAGTTGAATGCATTACTTTCTATTCAATTCATTCTGTGGTAAGGTTGTGTACATAACTACTCTGGGTGGTTTGGAACTGTACAGATATTGCATGTAGAGTGCTCAGTGCCATGGAATACTCCAATGCAAGCTGAATTCAGTAACCTACTTGGTACCATTTACAGTGGAACAGCCATTGACTTGGATTTCTTCTGCAAAGGCTAAAGTTCCACTGTGTAGAAAAGGTAATGTTACTGAAAGTAACTTCTGCTGCATAGGTAGCACACTCATAAAATTGGTTGCAGACAACTCTAAATCATATGGATAGTGTGATAACAATGTTTAGATCATGTTAGCACATAGTAGGTATCAGCAAAATTGAACTATACACTCCATTCACTTGAATGCATTACTTTCTATTCAATGCATTCTGTGGTAAGGTTGTGTACATAACTGCTCTGGGTTGTTTGGAACTGTATAGATTTTGCATGTAGAGTGCTCAGTGCCATGGAATACTCCAATGCAATCTGAATTCACTAACCTACCTGGTACCATTTACAGTGGAACAGCCATTGACTTGGTTTACTTCTGCAAACGCTAAAGTTCCACTGTGTAGAGAATGTAATGTTACTGAAAGTAACTTCTGGTGAATAGGTAGCACACTCATAAAATTAGTTGCAGTCAACTCTAAATCATATGGATAGTGTGATAACAATGTTTAGATCATGTCAGCACATAGTAGTTATCAGCAAAATTGAACAGTACCCTGCATTCAGTTGAATGCATTACTTTCTATTCAATTCATTCTTGTGGTAAGGTTGTGTACATAACTACTCTGGGTGGTTTGGAACTGTACAGATATTGCATGTAGAGTGCTCAGTGCCATGGAATACTCCATTGCAAGCTGAATTCAGTAACCTACTTGGTACCTTTTACAGTGGAACAGCCATTGACTTGGATTTCTTCTGCAAAGGCTAAAGTTCCACTGTGTAGAGAAGGTAATGTTACTGAAAGTAACTTCTGCTGCATAGGTAGCACACTCATAAAATTGGTTGCAGACAACTCTAAATCATATGGATAGTGTGATAACAATGTTTAGATCATGTCAGCACATAGTAGGTATCAGCAAAATTGAACTGTACACTCCATTCACTTGAATGCATTACTTTCTATTTAATGCATTCTGTGGTAAGGTTGTGTACATAACTGCTCTGAGTGGTTTGGAACTGTATAGATTTTGCATGTAGAGTGCTCAGTGCCATGGAATACTCCAATGCAAGCTGAATTCAGTAACCTACTTGGTACCATTTACAGTGGAACAGCCATTGACTTGGATTTCTTCTGCAAAGTCTAAAGTTCCACTGTGTAGAGAAGGTAATGTTACTGAAAGTAACTTCTGCTGCATAGGTAGCACACTCATAAAATTCGTTGCAGACAACTCTAAACCACATGGTTAGTGCGCTAACAATGTTTAGATCATGTTAGCACATAGTAGGTATCAGCAAAATTGAACTATACACTCCATTCAGTTGAATGCATTACTTTCTATTCAATGCATTCTGTGGTAAGGTTGTGTACATAACTGCTCTGGGTGGTTTGGAACTGTATAGATTTTGCATGTAGAGTGCTCAGTGCCATGGAATACTCCAATGCAAGCTGAATTCAGTAACCTACTTGGTACCATTTACAGTGGAACAGCCATTGACTTGGTTTACTTCTACAAAGGCTAAAGTTCCACTGTGTAGAGAAGGTAATGTTACTGAAAGTAACTTCTGCTGCATAGGTAGCACACTCATAAAATTGGTTGCAGAGAACTCGAAATCATATGGATAGTGTGATAACAATATTTAGATCATGTCAGCACATAGTAGTTATCAGCAAAATTGAACTGTACACTCCATTGAGTTGAATGCATTACTTTCTATTCAATTCATTCTGTGGTAAGGTTGTGAACATAACTACTCTGGGTGGTTTGGAACTGTACAGATAATGCATGTAGAGTGCTCAGTGCCATGGAATACTCCAATGCAAGCTGAATTCAGTAACCTACTTGGTACCATTTACACTGGAACAGCCATTGACTTGGTTTACTTCTACAAAGGCTAAAGTTCCACTGTGTAGAGAAGATAATGTTACTGAAAGTAACTTCTGCTGCATAGGTAGCACACTGATAAAATTGTTTGCAGACAACTCTAAATCATATGGATAGTGTGATAACAATGTTTAGATCATGTCAGCACATAGTAGGTATCAGCAAAATTGAACTGTACACTCCATTCACTTGAATGCATTACTTTCTATTCAATGCATTCTGTGGTAAGGTTGTGTACATAACTGCTCTGAGTGGTTTGGAACTGTATAGATTTTGCATGTAGAGTGCTCAGTGCCATGGAATACTCCAATGCAATGTGAATTCACTAAACTACCTGGTACCATTTACAGTGGAACAGCCATTGACTTGGTTTACTTCTGCAAACGCTAAAGTTCCACTGTGTAGAGAAGGTACTGTTACTGAAAGTAACTTCTGCTGCATAGGTAGCACACTCATAAAATTGGTTGCAGACAACTCTAAACCATATGGTTAGTGCGCTAACAATGTTTAGATCATGTTAGCACATAGTAGGTATCAGCAAAATTGAACTATACACTCCATTCAGTTGAATGCATTACTTTCTATTCAATGCATTCTGTGGTAAGGTTGTGTACATAACTGCTCTGGGTGGTTTGGAACTGTATAGATTTTGCATGTAGAGTGCTCAGTGCCATGGAATACTCCAATGCAAGCTGAATTCAGTAACCTACTTGGTACCATTTACAGTGGAACAGCCATTGACTTGGTTTACTTCTACAAAGGCTAAAGTTCCTCTGTGTAGAGAAGGTAATGTTACTGAAAGTAACTCCTGCTGCATAGGTAGCACACTCATAAAATTGGTTGCAGAGAACTCGAAATCATATGGATAGTGTGATAACAATATTTAGATCATGTCAGCACATAGTAGTGATCAGCAAAATTGAACTGTACACTCCATTGAGTTGAATGCATTACTTTCTATTCAATTCATTCTGTGGTAAGGTTGTGAACATAACTACTCTGGGTGGTTTGGAACTGTACAGATAATGCATGTAGAGTGCTCAGTGCCATGGAATACTCCAATGCAAGCTGAATTCAGTAACCTACTTGGTACCATTTACACTGGAACAGCCTTTGACTTGGTTTACTTCTACAAAGGCTAAAGTTCCACTGTGTAGAGAAGATAATGTTACTGAAAGTAACTTCTGCTGCATAGGTAGCACACTGATAAAATTGTTTGCAGACAACTCTAAATCATATGGATAGTGTGATAACAATGTTTAGATCATGTCAGCACATAGTAGGTATCAGCAAAATTGAACTATACACTCCATTCAGTTGAATGCATTACTTTCTATTCAATGCATTCTGCGGTAAGGTTGTGTACATAACTGCTCTGGGTTGTTTGGAACTGTATAGATTTTGCATGTAGAGTGCTCAGTGCCATGGAATACTCCAATGCAATGTGAATTCACTAACCTACCTGGTACCATTTACAGTGGAACAGCCATTGACTTGGTTTACTTCTGCAAACGCTAAAGTTCCACTGTGTAGAGAATGTAATGTTACTGAAAGTAACTTCTGGAGAATAGGTAGCACACTCATAAAATTAGTTGCAGTCAACTCTAAATTATATGGATAGTGTGATAACAATGTTTAGATCATGTCAGCACATAGTAGATATCAGCAAAATTGAACAGTACACTCCATTCAGTTGAATGCATTACTTTCTATTCAATTCATTCTGTGGTAAGGTTGTGTACATAACTACTCTGGGTGGTTTGGAACTGTACAGATATTGCATGTAGAGTGCTCAGTGCCATGGAATACTCCAATGCAAGCTGAATTCAGTAACCTACTTGGTACCATTTACAGTGGAACAGCCATTGACTTGGATTTCTTCTGCAAAGTCTAAAGTTCCACTGTGTAGAGAAGGTAATGTTACTGAAAGTAACTTCTGCTGCATAGGTAGCACACTCATAAAATTGGTTGCAGAGAACTCGAAATCATATGGATAGTGTGATAACAATATTTAGATCATGTCAGCACATAGTAGTTATCAGCAAAATTGAACTGTACACTCCATTGAGTTGAATGCATTACTTTCTATTCAATTCATTCTGTGGTAAGGTTGTGAACATAACTACTCTGGGTGGTTTGGAACTGTACAGATAATGCATGTAGAGTGCTCAGTGCCATGGAATACTCCAATGCAAGCTGAATTCAGTAACCTACTTGGTACCATTTACACTGGAACAGCCTTTGACTTGGTTTACTTCTACAAAGGCTAAAGTTCCACTGTGTAGAGAAGGTAATGTTACTGAAAGTAACTTCTGCTGCATAGGTAGCACACTCATAAAATTGGTTGCAGACAACTCTAAACCTTATGGTTAGTGCGCTAACAATGTTTAGATCATGTTAGCACATAGTAGGTATCAGCAAAATTGAACTATACACTCCATTCAGTTGAATGCATTACTTTCTATTCAATGCATTCTGTGGTAAGGATGTGTACATAACTACTCTGGGTGGTTTGGAACTGTACAGATATTGCATGTAGAGTGCTCAGTGCCATGGAATACTCCAATGCAAGCTGAATTCAGTAACCTACTTGGTACCATTTACAGTGGAACAGCCATTGACTTGGATTTCTTCTGCAAATTCTAAAGTTCCACTGTGTAGAAAAGGTAATGTTACTGAAAGTAACTTCTGCTGCATAGGTAGCACACTCATAAAATTGGTTGCAGACAACTCTAAATCATATGGATAGTGTGATAACAATGTTTAGATCATGTTAGCACATAGTAGGTATCAGCAAAATTGAACTATACACTCCATTCACTTGAATGCATTACTTTCTATTCAATGCATTCTGTGGTAAGGTTGTGTACATAACTGCTCTGGGTTGTTTGGAACTGTATAGATTTTGCATGTAGAGTGCTCAGTGCCATGGAATACTCCAATGCAATCTGAATTCACTAACCTACCTGGTACCATTTACAGTGGAACAGCCATTGACTTGGTTTACTTCTGCAAACGCTAAAGTTCCACTGTGTAGAGAATGTAATGTTACTGAAAGTAACTTCTGGTGAATAGGTAGCACACTCATAAAATTAGTTGCAGTCAACTCTAAATCATATGGATAGTGTGATAACAATGTTTAGATCATGTCAGCACATAGTAGTTATCAGCAAAATTGAACAGTACCCTGCATTCAGTTGAATGCATTACTTTCTATTCAATTCATTCTGTGGTAAGGTTGTGTACATAACTACTCTGGGTGGTTTGGAACTGTACAGATATTGCATGTAGAGTGCTCAGTGCCATGGAATACTCCAATGCAAGCTGAATTCAGTAACCTACTTGGTACCATTTACAGTGGAACAGCCATTGACTTGGATTTCTTCTGCAAAGGCTAAAGTTCCACTGTGTAGAGAAGGTAATGTTACTGAAAGTAACTTCTGCTGCATAGGTAGCACACTCATAAAATTGGTTGCAGACAACTCTAAATCATATGGATAGTGTGATAACAATGTTTAGATCATGTCAGCACATAGTAGGTATCAGCAAAATTGAACTGTACACTCCATTCACTTGAATGCATTACTTTCTATTCAATGCATTCTGTGGTAAGGTTGTGTACATAACTGCTCTGAGTGGTTTGGAACTGTATAGATTTTGCATGTAGAGTGCTCAGTGCCATGGAATACTCCAATGCAAGCTGAATTCAGTAACCTACTTGGTACCATTTACAGTGGAACAGCCATTGACTTGGATTTCTTCTGCAAAGTCTAAAGTTCCACTGTGTAGAGAATGTAATGTTACTGAAAGTAACTTCTGCTGCATAGGTAGCACACTCATAAAATTGGTTGCAGACAACTCTAAACCATATGGTTAGTGCGCTAACAATGTTTAGATCATGTTAGCACATAGTAGGTATCAGCAAAATTGAACTATACACTCCATTCAGTTGAATGCATTACTTTCTATTCAATGCATTCTGTGGTAAGGTTGTGTACATAACTGCTCTGGGTGGTTTGGAACTGTATAGATTTTGCATGTAGAGTGCTCAGTGCCATGGAATACTCCAATGCAAGCTGAATTCAGTAACCTACTTGGTACCATTTACAGTGGAACAGCCATTGACTTGGTTTACTTCTACAAAGGCTAAAGTTCCACTGTGTAGAGAAGGTAATGTTACTGAAAGTAACTTCTGCTGCATAGGTAGCACACTCATAAAATTGGTTGCAGAGAACTCGAAATCATATGGATAGTGTGATAACAATATTTAGATCATGTCAGCACATAGTAGTTATCAGCAAAATTGAACTGTACACTCCATTGAGTTGAATGCATTACTTTCTATTCAATGCATTCTGTGGTAAGGTTGTGTACATAACTGCTCTGGGTGGTTTGGAACTGTATAGATTTTGCATGTAGAGTGCTCAGTGCCATGGAATACTCCAATGCAAGCTGAATTCAGTAACCTACTTGGTACCATTTACAGTGGAACAGCCATTGACTTGGTTTACTTCTACAAAGGCTAAAGTTCCTCTGTGTAGAGAAGGTAATGTTACTGAAAGTAACTTCTGCTGCATAGGTAGCACACTCATAAAATTGGTTGCAGAGAACTCGAAATCATATGGATAGTGTGATAACAATATTTAGATCATGTCAGCACATAGTAGTTATCAGCAAAATTGAACTGTACACTCCATTGAGTTGAATGCATTACTTTCTATTCAATTCATTCTGTGGTAAGGTTGTGAACATAACTACTCTGGGTGGTTTGGAACTGTACAGATAATGCATGTAGAGTGCTCAGTGCCATGGAATACTCCAATGCAAGCTGAATTCAGTAACCTACTTGGTACCATTTACACTGGAACAGCCTTTGACTTGGTTTACTTCTACAAAGGCTAAAGTTCCACTGTGTAGAGAAGATAATGTTACTGAAAGTAACTTCTGCTGCATAGGTAGCACACTGATAAAATTGTTTGCAGACAACTCTAAATCATATGGATAGTGTGATAACAATGTTTAGATCATGTCAGCACATAGTAGGTATCAGCAAAATTGAACTGTACACTCCATTCACTTGAATGCATTACTTTCTATTCAATGCATTCTGTGGTAAGGTTGTGTACATAACTGCTCTGAGTGGTTTGGAACTGTATAGATTTTGCATGTAGAGTGCTCAGTGCCATGGAATACTCCAATGCAATGTGAATTCACTAAACTACCTGGTACCATTTACAGTGGAACAGCCATTGACTTGGTTTACTTCTGCAAACGCTAAAGTTCCACTGTGTAGAGAATGTAATGTTACTGAAAGTAACTTCTGGAGAATAGGTAGCACACTCATAAAATTAGTTGCAGTGAACTCTAAATTATATGGATAGTGTGATAACAATGTTTAGATCATGTCAGCACATAGTAGTTATCAGCAAAATTGAACAGTACACTCCATTCAGTTGAATGCATTACTTTCTATTCAATTCATTCTGTGGTAAGGTTGTGTACATAACTACTCTGGGTGGTTTGGAACTGTACAGATATTGCATGTAGAGTGCTCAGTGCCATGGAATACTCCAATGCAAGCTGAATTCAGTAACCTACTTGGTACCATTTACAGTGGAACAGCCATTGACTTGGATTTCTTCTGCAAAGGCTAAAGTTCCACTGTGTAGAGAAGGTAATGTTACTGAAAGTAACTTCTGCTGCATAGGTAGCACACTCATAAAATTGGTTGCAGACAACTCTAAATCATATGGTTAGTGCGCTAACAATGTTTAGATCATGTTAGCACATAGTAGGTATCAGCAAAATTGAACTATACACTCCATTCAGTTGAATGCATTACTTTCTATTCAATGCATTCTGCGGTAAGGTTGTGTACATAACTGCTCTGGGTTGTTTGGAACTGTATAGATTTTGCATGTAGAGTGCTCAGTGCCATGGAATACTCCAATGCAATGTGAATTCACTAACCTACCTGGTACCATTTACAGTGGAACAGCCATTGACTTGGTTTACTTCTGCAAACGCTAAAGTTCCACTGTGTAGAGAATGTAATGTTACTGAAAGTAACTTCTGGAGAATAGGTAGCACACTCATAAAATTAGTTGCAGTCAACTCTAAATTATATGGATAGTGTGATAACAATGTTTAGATCATGTCAGCACATAGTAGATATCAGCAAAATTGAACAGTACACTCCATTCAGTTGAATGCATTACTTTCTATTCAATTCATTCTGTGGTAAGGTTGTGTACATAACTACTCTGGGTGGTTTGGAACTGTACAGATATTGCATGTAGAGTGCTCAGTGCCATGGAATACTCCAATGCAAGCTGAATTCAGTAACCTACTTGGTACCATTTACAGTGGAACAGCCATTGACTTGGATTTCTTCTGCAAAGTCTAAAGTTCCACTGTGTAGAGAAGGTAATGTTACTGAAAGTAACTTCTGCTGCATAGGTAGCACACTCATAAAATTGGTTGCAGACAACTCTAAACCTTATGGTTAGTGCGCTAACAATGTTTAGATCATGTTAGCACATAGTAGGTATCAGCAAAATTGAACTATACACTCCATTCAGTTGAATGCATTACTTTCTATTCAATGCATTCTGTGGTAAGGATGTGTACATAACTGCTCTGGGTGGTTTGGAACTGTATAGATTTTGCAAGTAGAGTGCTCAGTGCCATGGAATACTCCAATGCAATGTGAATTCACTAACCTACTTGGTACCATTTACAGTGGAACAGCCATTGACTTGGATTTCTTCTGCAAAGGCTAAAGTTCCACTGTGTAGAGAAGGTAATGTTACTGAAAGTAACTTCTGCTGCATAGGTAGCACACTCATAAAATTGGTTGCAGAGAACTCGAAATCATATGGATAGTGTGATAACAATATTTAGATCATGTCAGCACATAGTAGTTATCAGCAAAATTGAACTGTACACTCCATTGAGTTGAATGCATTACTTTCTATTCAATTCATTCTGTGGTAAGGTTGTGTACATAACTACTCTGGGTGGTTTGGAACTGTACAGATATTGCATGTAGAGTGCTCAGTGCCATGGAATACTCCAATGCAAGCTGAATTCAGTAACCTACTTGGTACCATTTACAGTGGAACAGCCATTGACTTGGATTTCTTCTGCAAAGGCTAAAGTTCCACTGTGTAGAAAAGGTAATGTTACTGAAAGTAACTTCTGCTGCATAGGTAGCACACTCATAAAATTGGTTGCAGACAACTCTAAATCATATGGATAGTGTGATAACAATGTTTAGATCATGTTAGCACATAGTAGGTATCAGCAAAATTGAACTATACACTCCATTCACTTGAATGCATTACTTTCTATTCAATGCATTCTGTGGTAAGGTTGTGTACATAACTGCTCTGGGTTGTTTGGAACTGTATAGATTTTGCATGTAGAGTGCTCAGTGCCATGGAATACTCCAATGCAATCTGAATTCACTAACCTACCTGGTACCATTTACAGTGGAACAGCCATTGACTTGGTTTACTTCTGCAAACGCTAAAGTTCCACTGTGTAGAGAATGTAATGTTACTGAAAGTAACTTCTGGTGAATAGGTAGCACACTCATAAAATTGGTTGCAGTCAACTCTAAATCATATGGATAGTGTGATAACAATGTTTAGATCATGTCAGCACATAGTAGTTATCAGCAAAATTGAACAGTACCCTGCATTCAGTTGAATGCATTACTTTCTATTCAATTCATTCTGTGGTAAGGTTGTGTACATAACTACTCTGGGTGGTTTGGAACTGTACAGATATTGCATGTAGAGTGCTCAGTGCCATGGAATACTCCAATGCAAGCTGAATTCAGTAACCTACTTGGTACCATTTACAGTGGAACAGCCATTGACTTGGATTTCTTCTGCAAAGGCTAAAGTTCCACTGTGTAGAGAAGGTAATGTTACTGAAAGTAACTTCTGCTGCATAGGTAGCACACTCATAAAATTGGTTGCAGACAACTCTAAATCATATGGATAGTGTGATAACAATGTTTAGATCATGTCAGCACATAGTAGGTATCAGCAAAATTGAACTGTACACTCCATTCACTTGAATGCATTACTTTCTATTCAATGCATTCTGTGGTAAGGTTGTGTACATAACTGCTCTGAGTGGTTTGGAACTGTATAGATTTTGCATGTAGAGTGCTCAGTGCCATGGAATACTCCAATGCAAGCTGAATTCAGTAACCTACTTGGTACAATTTACAGTGGAACAGCCATTGACTTGGATTTCTTCTGCAAAGTCTAAAGTTCCACTGTGTAGAGAATGTAATGTTACTGAAAGTAACTTCTGCTGCATAGGTAGCACACTCATAAAATTGGTTGCAGACAACTCTAAACCATATGGTTAGTGCGCTAACAATGTTTAGATCATGTTAGCACATAGTAGGTATCAGCAAAATTGAACTATACACTCCATTCAGTTGAATGCATTACTTTCTATTCAATGCATTCTGTGGTAAGGTTGTGTACATAACTGCTCTGGGTGGTTTGGAACTGTATAGATTTTGCATGTAGAGTGCTCAGTGCCATGGAATACTCCAATGCAAGCTGAATTCAGTAACCTACTTGGTACCATTTACAGTGGAACAGCCATTGACTTGGTTTACTTCTACAAAGGCTAAAGTTCCACTGTGTAGAGAAGGTAATGTTACTGAAAGTAACTTCTGCTGCATAGGTAGCACACTCATAAAATTGGTTGCAGAGAACTCGAAATCATATGGATAGTGTGATAACAATATTTAGATCATGTCAGCACATAGTAGTTATCAGCAAAATTGAACTGTACACTCCATTGAGTTGAATGCATTACTTTCTATTCAATTCATTCTGTGGTAAGGTTCTGAACATAACTACTCTGGGTGGTTTGGAACTGTACAGATAATGCATGTAGAGTGCTCAGTGCCATGGAATACTCCAATGCAAGCTGAATTCAGTAACCTACTTGGTACCTTTTACACTGGAACAGCCATTGACTTGGTTTACTTCTACAAAGGCTAAAGTTCCACTGTGTAGAGAAGATAATGTTACTGAAAGTAACTTCTGCTGCATAGGTAGCACACTGATAAAATTGTTTGCAGACAACTCTAAATCATATGGATAGTGTGATAACAATGTTTAGATCATGTCAGCACATAGTAGGTATCAGCAAAATTGAACTGTACACTCCATTCACTTGAATGCATTACTTTCTATTCAATGCATTCTGTGGTAAGGTTGTGTACATAACTGCTCTGAGTGGTTTGGAACTGTATAGATTTTGCATGTAGAGTGCTCAGTGCCATGGAATACTCCAATGCAATGTGAATTCACTAAACTACCTGGTACCATTTACAGTGGAACAGCCATTGACTTGGTTTACTTCTGCAAACGCTAAAGTTCCACTGTGTAGAGAATGTAATGTTACTGAAAGTAACTTCTGGAGAATAGGTAGCACACTCATAAAATTGGTTGCAGTCAACTCTAAATCATATGGATAGTGTGATAACAATGTTTAGATCATGTCAGCACATAGTAGTTATCAGCAAAATTGAACTGTACACTCCATTGAGTTGAATGCATTACTTTCTATTCAATGCATTCTGTGGTAAGGTTGTGTACATAACTGCTCTGGGTGGTTTGGAACTGTATAGATTTTGCATGTAGAGTGCTCAGTGCCATGGAATACTCCAATGCAAGCTGAATTCAGTAACCTACTTGGTACCATTTACAGTGGAACAGCCATTGACTTGGTTTACTTCTACAAAGGCTAAAGTTCCTCTGTGTAGAGAAGGTAATGTTACTGAAAGTAACTTCTGCTGCATAGGTAGCACACTCATAAAATTGGTTGCAGAGAACTCGAAATCATATGGATAGTGTGATAACAATATTTAGATCATGTCAGCACATAGTAGTTATCAGCAAAATTGAACTGTACACTCCATTGAGTTGAATGCATTACTTTCTATTCAATTCATTCTGTGGTAAGGTTGTGAACATAACTACTCTGGGTGGTTTGGAACTGTACAGATAATGCATGTAGAGTGCTCAGTGCCATGGAATACTCCAATGCAAGCTGAATTCAGTAACCTACTTGGTACCATTTACACTGGAACAGCCTTTGACTTGGTTTACTTCTACAAAGGCTAAAGTTCCACTGTGTAGAGAAGATAATGTTACTGAAAGTAACTTCTGCTGCATAGGTAGCACACTGATAAAATTGTTTGCAGACAACTCTAAATCATATGGATAGTGTGATAACAATGTTTAGATCATGTCAGCACATAGTAGGTATCAGCAAAATTGAACTGTACACTCCATTCACTTGAATGCATTACTTTCTATTCAATGCATTCTGTGGTAAGGTTGTGTACATAACTGCTCTGAGTGGTTTGGAACTGTATAGATTTTGCATGTAGAGTGCTCAGTGCCATGGAATACTCCAATGCAATGTGAATTCACTAAACTACCTGGTACCATTTACAGTGGAACAGCCATTGACTTGGTTTACTTCTGCAAACGCTAAAGTTCCACTGTGTAGAGAATGTAATGTTACTGAAAGTAACTTCTGGAGAATAGGTAGCACACTCATAAAATTAGTTGCAGTGAACTCTAAATTATATGGATAGTGTGATAACAATGTTTAGATCATGTCAGCACATAGTAGTTATCAGCAAAATTGAACAGTACACTCCATTCAGTTGAATGCATTACTTTCTATTCAATTCATTCTGTGGTAAGGTTGTGTACATAACTACTCTGGGTGGTTTGGAACTGTACAGATATTGCATGTAGAGTGCTCAGTGCCATGGAATACTCCAATGCAAGCTGAATTCAGTAACCTACTTGGTACCATTTACAGTGGAACAGCCATTGACTTGGATTTCTTCTGCAAAGGCTAAAGTTCCACTGTGTAGAGAAGGTAATGTTACTGAAAGTAACTTCTGCTGCATAGGTAGCACACTCATAAAATTGGTTGCAGACAACTCTAAATCATATGGTTAGTGCGCTAACAATGTTTAGATCATGTTAGCACATAGTAGGTATCAGCAAAATTGAACTATACACTCCATTCAGTTGAATGCATTACTTTCTATTCAATGCATTCTGCGGTAAGGTTGTGTACATAACTGCTCTGGGTTGTTTGGAACTGTATAGATTTTGCATGTAGAGTGCTCAGTGCCATGGAATACTCCAATGCAATGTGAATTCACTAACCTACCTGGTACCATTTACAGTGGAACAGCCATTGACTTGGTTTACTTCTGCAAACGCTAAAGTTCCACTGTGTAGAGAATGTAATGTTACTGAAAGTAACTTCTGGAGAATAGGTAGCACACTCATAAAATTAGTTGCAGTCAACTCTAAATTATATGGATAGTGTGATAACAATGTTTAGATCATGTCAGCACATAGTAGATATCAGCAAAAATTGAACAGTACACTCCATTCAGTTGAATGCATTACTTTCTATTCAATTCATTCTGTGGTAAGGTTGTGTACATAACTACTCTGGGTGGTTTGGAACTGTACAGATATTGCATGTAGAGTGCTCAGTGCCATGGAATACTCCAATGCAAGCTGAATTCAGTAACCTACTTGGTACCATTTACAGTGGAACAGCCATTGACTTGGATTTCTTCTGCAAAGTCTAAAGTTCCACTGTGTAGAGAAGGTAATGTTACTGAAAGTAACTTCTGCTGCATAGGTAGCACACTCATAAAATTGGTTGCAGACAACTCTAAACCTTATGGTTAGTGCGCTAACAATGTTTAGATCATGTTAGCACATAGTAGGTATCAGCAAAATTGAACTATACACTCCATTCAGTTGAATGCATTACTTTCTATTCAATGCATTCTGTGGTAAGGATGTGTACATAACTGCTCTGGGTGGTTTGGAACTGTATAGATTTTGCAAGTAGAGTGCTCAGTGCCATGGAATACTCCAATGCAATGTGAATTCACTAACCTACTTGGTACCATTTACAGTGGAACAGCCATTGACTTGGATTTCTTCTGCAAAGGCTAAAGTTCCACTGTGTAGAGAAGGTAATGTTACTGAAAGTAACTTCTGCTGCATAGGTAGCACACTCATAAAATTGGTTGCAGAGAACTCGAAATCATATGGATAGTGTGATAACAATATTTAGATCATGTCAGCACATAGTAGTTATCAGCAAAATTGAACTGTACACTCCATTGAGTTGAATGCATTACTTTCTATTCAATTCATTCTGTGGTAAGGTTGTGTACATAACTACTCTGGGTGGTTTGGAACTGTACAGATATTGCATGTAGAGTGCTCAGTGCCATGGAATACTCCAATGCAAGCTGAATTCAGTAACCTACTTGGTACCATTTACAGTGGAACAGCCATTGACTTGGATTTCTTCTGCAAAGGCTAAAGTTCCACTGTGTAGAAAAGGTAATGTTACTGAAAGTAACTTCTGCTGCATAGGTAGCACACTCATAAAATTGGTTGCAGACAACTCTAAATCATATGGATAGTGTGATAACAATGTTTAGATCATGTTAGCACATAGTAGGTATCAGCAAAATTGAACTATACACTCCATTCACTTGAATGCATTACTTTCTATTCAATGCATTCTGTGGTAAGGTTGTGTACATAACTGCTCTGGGTTGTTTGGAACTGTATAGATTTTGCATGTAGAGTGCTCAGTGCCATGGAATACTCCAATGCAATCTGAATTCACTAACCTACCTGGTACCATTTACAGTGGAACAGCCATTGACTTGGTTTACTTCTGCAAACGCTAAAGTTCCACTGTGTAGAGAATGTAATGTTACTGAAAGTAACTTCTGGTGAATAGGTAGCACACTCATAAAATTGGTTGCAGTCAACTCTAAATCATATGGATAGTGTGATAACAATGTTTAGATCATGTCAGCACATAGTAGTTATCAGCAAAATTGAACAGTACCCTGCATTCAGTTGAATGCATTACTTTCTATTCAATTCATTCTGTGGTAAGGTTGTGTACATAACTACTCTGGGTGGTTTGGAACTGTACAGATATTGCATGTAGAGTGCTCAGTGCCATGGAATACTCCAATGCAAGCTGAATTCAGTAACCTACTTGGTACCATTTACAGTGGAACAGCCATTGACTTGGATTTCTTCTGCAAAGGCTAAAGTTCCACTGTGTAGAGAAGGTAATGTTACTGAAAGTAACTTCTGCTGCATAGGTAGCACACTCATAAAATTGGTTGCAGACAACTCTAAATCATATGGATAGTGTGATAACAATGTTTAGATCATGTCAGCACATAGTAGGTATCAGCAAAATTGAACTGTACACTCCATTCACTTGAATGCATTACTTTCTATTCAATGCATTCTGTGGTAAGGTTGTGTACATAACTGCTCTGAGTGGTTTGGAACTGTATAGATTTTGCATGTAGAGTGCTCAGTGCCATGGAATACTCCAATGCAAGCTGAATTCAGTAACCTACTTGGTACAATTTACAGTGGAACAGCCATTGACTTGGATTTCTTCTGCAAAGTCTAAAGTTCCACTGTGTAGAGAATGTAATGTTACTGAAAGTAACTTCTGCTGCATAGGTAGCACACTCATAAAATTGGTTGCAGACAACTCTAAACCATATGGTTAGTGCGCTAACAATGTTTAGATCATGTTAGCACATAGTAGGTATCAGCAAAATTGAACTATACACTCCATTCAGTTGAATGCATTACTTTCTATTCAATGCATTCTGTGGTAAGGTTGTGTACATAACTGCTCTGGGTGGTTTGGAACTGTATAGATTTTGCATGTAGAGTGCTCAGTGCCATGGAATACTCCAATGCAAGCTGAATTCAGTAACCTACTTGGTACCATTTACAGTGGAACAGCCATTGACTTGGTTTACTTCTACAAAGGCTAAAGTTCCACTGTGTAGAGAAGGTAATGTTACTGAAAGTAACTTCTGCTGCATAGGTAGCACACTCATAAAATTGGTTGCAGAGAACTCGAAATCATATGGATAGTGTGATAACAATATTTAGATCATGTCAGCACATAGTAGTTATCAGCAAAATTGAACTGTACACTCCATTGAGTTGAATGCATTACTTTCTATTCAATTCATTCTGTGGTAAGGTTCTGAACATAACTACTCTGGGTGGTTTGGAACTGTACAGATAATGCATGTAGAGTGCTCAGTGCCATGGAATACTCCAATGCAAGCTGAATTCAGTAACCTACTTGGTACCTTTTACACTGGAACAGCCATTGACTTGGTTTACTTCTACAAAGGCTAAAGTTCCACTGTGTAGAGAAGATAATGTTACTGAAAGTAACTTCTGCTGCATAGGTAGCACACTGATAAAATTGTTTGCAGACAACTCTAAATCATATGGATAGTGTGATAACAATGTTTAGATCATGTCAGCACATAGTAGGTATCAGCAAAATTGAACTGTACACTCCATTCACTTGAATGCATTACTTTCTATTCAATGCATTCTGTGGTAAGGTTGTGTACATAACTGCTCTGAGTGGTTTGGAACTGTATAGATTTTGCATGTAGAGTGCTCAGTGCCATGGAATACTCCAATGCAATGTGAATTCACTAAACTACCTGGTACCATTTACAGTGGAACAGCCATTGACTTGGTTTACTTCTGCAAACGCTAAAGTTCCACTGTGTAGAGAATGTAATGTTACTGAAAGTAACTTCTGGAGAATAGGTAGCACACTCATAAAATTGGTTGCAGTCAACTCTAAATCATATGGATAGTGTGATAACAATGTTTAGATCATGTCAGCACATAGTAGTTATCAGCAAAATTGAACAGTACCCTGCATTCAGTTGAATGCATTACTTTCTATTCAATTCATTCTGTGGTAAGGTTGTGTACATAACTACTCTGGGTGGTTTGGAACTGTACAGATATTGCATGTAGAGTGCTCAGTGCCATGGAATACTCCAATGCAAGCTGAATTCAGTAACCTACTTGGTACCATTTACAGTGGAACAGCCATTGACTTGGATTTCTTCTGCAAAGGCTAAAGTTCCACTGTGTAGAGAAGGTAATGTTACTGAAAGTAACTTCTGCTGCATAGGTAGCACACTCATAAAATTGGTTGCAGACAACTCTAAATCATATGGATAGTGTGATAACAATGTTTAGATCATGTCAGCACATAGTAGGTATCAGCAAAATTGAACTGTACACTCCATTCACTTGAATGCATTACTTTCTATTCAATGCATTCTGTGGTAAGGTTGTGTACATAACTGCTCTGAGTGGTTTGGAACTGTATAGATTTTGCATGTAGAGTGCTCAGTGCCATGGAATACTCCAATGCAAGCTGAATTCAGTAACCTACTTGGTACCATTTACAGTGGAACAGCCATTGACTTGGATTTCTTCTGCAAAGTCTAAAGTTCCACTGTGTAGAGAATGTAATGTTACTGAAAGTAACTTCTGCTGCATAGGTAGCACACTCATAAAATTGGTTGCAGACAACTCTAAACCATATGGTTAGTGCGCTAACAATGTTTAGATCATGTTAGCACATAGTAGGTATCAGCAAAATTGAACTATACACTCCATTCAGTTGAATGCATTACTTTCTATTCAATGCATTCTGTGGTAAGGTTGTGTACATAACTGCTCTGGGTGGTTTGGAACTGTATAGATTTTGCATGTAGAGTGCTCAGTGCCATGGAATACTCCAATGCAAGCTGAATTCAGTAACCTACTTGGTACCATTTACAGTGGAACAGCCATTGACTTGGTTTACTTCTACAAAGGCTAAAGTTCCACTGTGTAGAGAAGGTAATGTTACTGAAAGTAACTTCTGCTGCATAGGTAGCACACTCATAAAATTGGTTGCAGAGAACTCGAAATCATATGGATAGTGTGATAACAATATTTAGATCATGTCAGCACATAGTAGTTATCAGCAAAATTGAACTGTACACTCCATTGAGTTGAATGCATTACTTTCTATTCAATTCATTCTGTGGTAAGGTTCTGAACATAACTACTCTGGGTGGTTTGGAACTGTACAGATAATGCATGTAGAGTGCTCAGTGCCATGGAATACTCCAATGCAAGCTGAATTCAGTAACCTACTTGGTACCTTTTACACTGGAACAGCCATTGACTTGGTTTACTTCTACAAAGGCTAAAGTTCCACTGTGTAGAGAAGATAATGTTACTGAAAGTAACTTCTGCTGCATAGGTAGCACACTGATAAAATTGTTTGCAGACAACTCTAAATCATATGGATAGTGTGATAACAATGTTTAGATCATGTCAGCACATAGTAGGTATCAGCAAAATTGAACTGTACACTCCATTCACTTGAATGCATTACTTTCTATTCAATGCATTCTGTGGTAAGGTTGTGTACATAACTGCTCTGAGTGGTTTGGAACTGTATAGATTTTGCATGTAGAGTGCTCAGTGCCATGGAATACTCCAATGCAATGTGAATTCACTAAACTACCTGGTACCATTTACAGTGGAACAGCCATTGACTTGGTTTACTTCTGCAAACGCTAAAGTTCCACTGTGTAGAGAATGTAATGTTACTGAAAGTAACTTCTGGAGAATAGGTAGCACACTCATAAAATTAGTTGCAGTGAACTCTAAATTATATGGATAGTGTGATAACAATGTTTAGATCATGTCAGCACATAGTAGTTATCAGCAAAATTGAACAGTACACTCCATTCAGTTGAATGCATTACTTTCTATTCAATTCATTCTGTGGTAAGGTTGTGTACATAACTACTCTGGGTGGTTTGGAACTGTACAGATATTGCATGTAGAGTGCTCAGTGCCATGGAATACTCCAATGCAAGCTGAATTCAGTAACCTACTTGGTACCATTTACAGTGGAACAGCCATTGACTTGGATTTCTTCTGCAAAGGCTAAAGTTCCACTGTGTAGAGAAGGTAATGTTACTGAAAGTAACTTCTGCTGCATAGGTAGCACACTCATAAAATTGGTTGCAGACAACTCTAAATCATATGGTTAGTGCGCTAACAATGTTTAGATCATGTTAGCACATAGTAGGTATCAGCAAAATTGAACTATACACTCCATTCAGTTGAATGCATTACTTTCTATTCAATGCATTCTGCGGTAAGGTTGTGTACATAACTGCTCTGGGTTGTTTGGAACTGTATAGATTTTGCATGTAGAGTGCTCAGTGCCATGGAATACTCCAATGCAATGTGAATTCACTAACCTACCTGGTACCATTTACACTGGAACAGCCATTGACTTGGTTTACTTCTGCAAACGCTAAAGTTCCACTGTGTAGAGAATGTAATGTTACTGAAAGTAACTTCTGGTGAATAGGTAGCACACTCATAAAATTAGTTGCAGTCAACTCTAAATCATATGGATAGTGTGATAACAATGTTTAGATCATGTCAGCACATAGTAGTTATCTGCAAAATTGAACAGTACCCTGCATTCAGTTGAATGCATTACTTTCTATTCAATTCATTCTGTGGTAAGGTTGTGTACATAACTACTCTGGGTGGTTTGGAACTGTACAGATATTGCATGTAGAGTGCTCAGTGCCATGGAATACTCCAATGCAAGCTGAATTCAGTAACCTACTTGGTACCATTTACAGTGGAACAGCCATTGACTTGGATTTCTTCTGCAAAGGCTAAAGTTCCACTGTGTAGAGAAGGTAATGTTACTGAAAGTAACTTCTGCTGCATAGGTAGCACACTCATAAAATTGGTTGCAGACAACTCTAAATCATATGGTTAGTGCGCTAACAATGTTTAGATCATGTTAGCACATAGTAGGTATCAGCAAAATTGAACTATACACTCCATTCAGTTGAATGCATTACTTTCTATTCAATGCATTCTGCGGTAAGGTTGTGTACATAACTGCTCTGGGTTGTTTGGAACTGTATAGATTTTGCATGTAGAGTGCTCAGTGCCATGGAATACTCCAATGCAATGTGAATTCACTAACCTACCTGGTACCATTTACAGTGGAACAGCCATTGACTTGGTTTACTTCTGCAAACTCTAAAGTTCCACTGTGTAGAGAATGTAATGTTACTGAAAGTAACTTCTGGTGAATAGGTAGCACACTCATAAAATTAGTTGCAGTCAACTCTAAATCATATGGATAGTGTGATAACAATGTTTAGATCATGTCAGCACATAGTAGTTATCAGCAAAATTGAACAGTACCCTGCATTCAGTTGAATGCATTACTTTCTATTCAATTCATTCTGTGGTAAGGTTGTGTACATAACTACTCTGGGTGGTTTGGAACTGTACAGATATTGCATGTAGAGTGCTCAGTGCCATGGAATACTCCAATGCAAGCTGAATTCAGTAACCTACTTGGTACCATTTACGGTGGAACAGCCATTGACTTGGATTTCTTCTGCAAAGGCTAAAGTTCCACTGTGTAGAGAAGGTAATGTTACTGAAAGTAACTTCTGCTGCAGAGGTAGCACACTCATAAAATTGGTTGCAGACAACTCTAAATCATATGGATAGTGTGATAACAATGTTTAGATCATGTCAGCACATAGTAGGTATCAGCAAAATTGAACTGTACACTCCATTCACTTGAATGCATTACTTTCTATTCAATGCATTCTGTGGTAAGTTTGTGTACATAACTGCTCTGGGTGGTTTGGAACTGTATAGATTTTGCATGTAGAGTGCTCAGTGCCATGGAATACTCCAATGCAATGTGAATTCACTAACCTACCTGGTACCATTTACAGTAGAACAGCCATTGACTTGGTTTACTTCTGCAAACGCTAAAGATCCACTGTGTAGAGAATGTAATGTTACTGAAAGTAACCTGGAGAATAGGTAGCACACTCATAAAATTAGTTGCAGTCAACTCTAAATTATATGGATAGTGTGATAACAATGTTTAGATCATGTCAGCACATAGTAGTTATCAGCAAAATTGAACAGTACCCTGCATTCAGTTGAATGCATTACTTTCTATTCAATTCATTCTGTGGTAAGGTTGTGTACATAACTACTCTGGGTGGTTTGGAACTGTACAGATATTGCATGTAGAGTGCTCAGTGCCATGGAATACTCCAATGCAAGCTGAATTCAGTAACCTACTTGGTACCATTTACAGTGGAACAGCCATTGACTTGGATTTCTTCTGCAAAGGCTAAAGTTCCACTGTGTAGAGAAGGTAATGTTACTGAAAGTAACTTCTGCTGCATAGGTAGCACACTCATAAAATTGGTTGCAGACAACTCTAAATCATATGGATAGTGTGATAACAATGTTTAGATCATGTCAGCACATAGTAGGTATCAGCAAAATTGAACTGTACACTCCATTCACTTGAATGCATTACTTTCTATTCAATGCATTCTGTGGTAAGGTTGTGTACATAACTGCTCTGAGTGGTTTGGAACTGTATAGATTTTGCATGTAGAGTGCTCAGTGCCATGGAATACTCCAATGCAAGCTGAATTCAGTAACCTACTTGGTACCATTTACAGTGGAACAGCCATTGACTTGGATTTCTTCTGCAAAGTCTAAAGTTCCACTGTGTAGAGAATGTAATGTTACTGAAAGTAACTTCTGCTGCATAGGTAGCACACTCATAAAATTGGTTGCAGACAACTCTAAACCATATGGTTAGTGCGCTAACAATGTTTAGATCATGTTAGCACATAGTAGGTATCAGCAAAATTGAACTATACACTCCATTCAGTTGAATGCATTACTTTCTATTCAATGCATTCTGTGGTAAGGTTGTGTACATAACTGCTCTGGGTGGTTTGGAACTGTATAGATTTTGCATGTAGAGTGCTCAGTGCCATGGAATACTCCAATGCAAGCTGAATTCAGTAACCTACTTGGTACCATTTACAGTGGAACAGCCATTGACTTGGTTTACTTCTACAAAGGCTAAAGTTCCACTGTGTAGAGAAGGTAATGTTACTGAAAGTAACTTCTGCTGCATAGGTAGCACACTCATAAAATTGGTTGCAGAGAACTCGAAATCATATGGATAGTGTGATAACAATATTTAGATCATGTCAGCACATAGTAGTTATCAGCAAAATTGAACTGTACACTCCATTGAGTTGAATGCATTACTTTCTATTCAATTCATTCTGTGGTAAGGTTGTGAACATAACTACTCTGGGTGGTTTGGAACTGTACAGATAATGCATGTAGAGTGCTCAGTGCCATGGAATACTCCAATGCAAGCTGAATTCAGTAACCTACTTGGTACCTTTTACACTGGAACAGCCATTGACTTGGTTTACTTCTACAAAGGCTAAAGTTCCACTGTGTAGAGAAGATAATGTTACTGAAAGTAACTTCTGCTGCATAGGTAGCACACTGATAAAATTGTTTGCAGACAACTCTAAATCATATGGATAGTGTGATAACAATGTTTAGATCATGTCAGCACATAGTAGGTATCAGCAAAATTGAACTGTACACTCCATTCACTTGAATGCATTACTTTCTATTCAATGCATTCTGTGGTAAGGTTGTGTACATAACTGCTCTGAGTGGTTTGGAACTGTATAGATTTTGCATGTAGAGTGCTCAGTGCCATGGAATACTCCAATGCAATGTGAATTCACTAAACTACCTGGTACCATTTACAGTGGAACAGCCATTGACTTGGTTTACTTCTGCAAACGCTAAAGTTCCACTGTGTAGAGAATGTAATGTTACTGAAAGTAACTTCTGGAGAATAGGTAGCACACTCATAAAATTAGTTGCAGTGAACTCTAAATTATATGGATAGTGTGATAACAATGTTTAGATCATGTCAGCACATAGTAGTTATCAGCAAAATTGAACAGTACACTCCATTCAGTTGAATGCATTACTTTCTATTCAATTCATTCTGTGGTAAGGTTGTGTACATAACTACTCTGGGTGGTTTGGAACTGTACAGATATTGCATGTAGAGTGCTCAGTGCCATGGAATACTCCAATGCAAGCTGAATTCAGTAACCTACTTGGTACCATTTACAGTGGAACAGCCATTGACTTGGATTTCTTCTGCAAAGGCTAAAGTTCCACTGTGTAGAGAAGGTAATGTTACTGAAAGTAACTTCTGCTGCATAGGTAGCACACTCATAAAATTGGTTGCAGACAACTCTAAATCATATGGTTAGTGCGCTAACAATGTTTAGATCATGTTAGCACATAGTAGGTATCAGCAAAATTGAACTATACACTCCATTCAGTTGAATGCATTACTTTCTATTCAATGCATTCTGCGGTAAGGTTGTGTACATAACTGCTCTGGGTTGTTTGGAACTGTATAGATTTTGCATGTAGAGTGCTCAGTGCCATGGAATACTCCAATGCAAGCTGAATTCAGTAACCTACTTGGTACCTTTTACACTGGAACAGCCATTGACTTGGTTTACTTCTACAAAGGCTAAAGTTCCACTGTGTAGAGAAGATAATGTTACTGAAAGTAACTTCTGCTGCATAGGTAGCACACTGATAAAATTGTTTGCAGACAACTCTAAATCATATGGATAGTGTGATAACAATGTTTAGATCATGTCAGCACATAGTAGTTATCAGCAAAATTGAACAGTACCCTGCATTCAGTTGAATGCATTACTTTCTATTCAATTCATTCTGTGGTAAGGTTGTGTACATAACTACTCTGGGTTGTTTGGAACTGTATAGATTTTGCATGTAGAGTGCTCAGTGCCATGGAATACTCCAATGCAATGTGAATTCACTAACCTACCTGGTACCATTTACAGTGGAACAGCCATTGACTTGGTTTACTTCTGCAAACGCTAAAGTTCCACTGTGTAGAGAATGTAATGTTACTGAAAGTAACTTCTGGTGAATAGGTAGCACACTCATAAAATTAGTTGCAGTCAACTCTAAATCATATGGATAGTGTGATAACAATGTTTAGATCATGTCAGCACATAGTAGTTATCAGCAAAATTGAACAGTACCCTGCATTCAGTTGAATGCATTACTTTCTATTCAATTCATTCTGTGGTAAGGTTGTGTACATAACTACTCTGGGTGGTTTGGAACTGTACAGATATTGCATGTAGAGTGCTCAGTGCCATGGAATACTCCAATGCAAGCTGAATTCAGTAACCTACTTGGTACCATTTACGGTGGAACAGCCATTGACTTGGATTTCTTCTGCAAAGGCTAAAGTTCCACTGTGTAGAGAAGGTAATGTTACTGAAAGTAACTTCTGCTGCATAGGTAGCACACTCATAAAATTGGTTGCAGACAACTCTAAATCATATGGATAGTGTGATAACAATGTTTAGATCATGTCAGCACATAGTAGGTATCAGCAAAATTGAACTGTACACTCCATTCACTTGAATGCATTACTTTCTATTCAATGCATTCTGTGGTAAGTTTGTGTACATAACTGCTCTGGGTGGTTTGGAACTGTATAGATTTTGCATGTAGAGTGCTCAGTGCCATGGAATACTCCAATGCAATGTGAATTCACTAACCTACCTGGTACCATTTACAGTGGAACAGCCATTGACTTGGTTTACTTCTGCAAACGCTAAAGATCCACTGTGTAGAGAATGTAATGTTACTGAAAGTAACCTGGAGAATAGGTAGCACACTCATAAAATTAGTTGCAGTCAACTCTAAATTATATGGATAGTGTGATAACAATGTTTAGATCATGTCAGCACATAGTAGTTATCAGCAAAATTGAACAGTACACTCCATTCAGTTGAATGCATTACTTTCTATTCAATTCAATCTGTGGTAAGGTTGTGAACATAACTACTCTGGGTGGTTTGGAACTGTACAGATAATGCATGTAGAGTGCTCAGTGCCATGGAATACTCCAATGCAAGCTGAATTCAGTAACCTACTTGGTACCATTTACAGTGGAACAGCCATTGACTTGGTTTACTTCTGCAAACGCTAAAGTTCCACTGTGTAGAGAATGTAATGTTACTGAAAGTAACTTCTGGAGAATAGGTAGCACACTCATAAAATTAGTTGCAGTCAACTCTAAATTATATGGATAGTGTGATAACAATGTTTAGATCATGTCAGCACATAGTAGTTATCAGCAAAATTGAACAGTACACTCCATTCAGTTGAATGCATTACTTTCTATTCAATTCATTCTGTGGTAAGGTTGTGTACATAACTGCTCTGGGTGGTTTGGAACTGTATAGATTTTGCATGTAGAGTGCTCAGTGCCATGGAATACTCCAATGCAATGTGAATTCACTAACCTACCTGGTACCATTTACAGTGGAACAGCCATTGACTTGGTTTACTTCTGCAAACGCTAAAGATCCACTGTGTAGAGAATGTAATGTTACTGAAAGTAACCTGGAGAATAGGTAGCACACTCATAAAATTAGTTGCAGTCAACTCTAAATTATATGGATAGTGTGATAACAATGTTTAGATCATGTCAGCACATAGTAGTTATCAGCAAAATTGAACAGTACACTCCATTCAGTTGAATGCATTACTTTCTATTCAATTCATTCTGTGGTAAGGTTGTGTACATAACTACTGTGGGTGGTTTGGAACTGTACAGATATTGCATGTAGAGTGCTCAGTGCCATGGAATACTCCAATGCAAGCTGAATTCAGTAACCTACTTGGTACCATTTACAGTGGAACAGCCATTGACTTGGTTTACTTCTACAAAGGCTAAAGTTCCACTGTGTAGAGAAGGTAATGTTACTGAAAGTAACTTCTGCTGCATAGGTAGCACACTCATAAAATTGGTTGCAGAGAACTCGAAATCATATGGATAGTGTGATAACAATATTTAGATCATGTCAGCACATAGTAGTTATCAGCAAAATTGAACTGTACACTCCAGTGAGTTGAATGCATTACTTTCTATTCAATTCATTCTGTGGTAAGGTTGTGAACATAACTACTCTGGGTGGTTTGGAACTGTACAGATAATGCATGTAGAGTGCTCAGTGCCATGGAATACTCCAATGCAAGCTGAATTCAGTAACCTACTTGGTACCATTTACAGTGGAACAGCCATTGACTTGGTTTACTTCTGCAAACGCTAAAGTTCCACTGTGTAGAGAATGTAATGTTACTGAAAGTAACTTCTGGAGAATAGGTAGCACACTCATAAAATTAGTTGCAGTCAACTCTAAATTATATGGATAGTGTGATAACAATGTTTAGATCATGTCAGCACATAGTAGTTATCAGCAAAATTGAACAGTACACTCCATTCAGTTGAATGCATTACTTTCTATTCAATTCATTCTGTGGTAAGGTTGTGTACATAACTGCTCTGGGTGGTTTGGAACTGTATAGATTTTGCATGTAGAGTGCTCAGTGCCATGGAATACTAAAAATGCAATGTGAATTCAGTAACCTACCTGGTACCATTTACAGTGGAACAGCCATTGACTTGGTTTACTTCTGCAAACGCTAAAGTTCCACTGTGTAGAGAATGTAATGTTACTGAAAGTAACCTGGAGAATAGGTAGCACACTCATAAAATTAGTTGCAGTCAACTCTAAATTATATGGATAGTGTGATAACAATGTTTAGATCATGTCAGCACATAGTAGTTATCAGCAAAATTGAACAGTACACTCCATTCAGTTGAATGCATTACTTTCTATTCAATTCATTCTGTGGTAAGGTTGTGTACATAACTACTCTGGGTGGTTTGGAACTGTACAGATATTGCATGTAGAGTGCTCAGTGCCATGGAATACTCCAATGCAAGCTGAATTCAGTAACCTACTTGGTACCATTTACAGTGGAACAGCCATTGACTTGGATTTCTTCTGCAAAGTCTAAAGTTCCACTGTGTAGAGAAGGTAATGTTACTGAAAGTAACTTCTGCTGCATAGGTAGCACACTCATAAAATTGGTTGCAGACAACTCTAAACCATATGGTTAGTGCGCTAACAATGTTTAGATCATGTTAGCACATAGTAGGTATCAGCAAAATTGAACTATACACTCCATTCAGTTGAATGCATTACTTTCTATTCAATGCATTCTGTGGTAAGGTTGTGTACATAACTGCTCTGGGTGGTTTGGAACTGTATAGATTTTGAATGTAGAGTGCTCAGTGCCATGGAATACTCCAATGCAATGTGAATTCACTAACCTACTTGGTACCATTTACAGTGGAACAGCCATTGACTTGGATTTCTTCTGCAAAGGCTAAAGTTCCACTGTGTAGAGAAGGTAATGTTACTGAAAGTAACTTCTGCTGCATAGGTAGCACACTCATAAAATTGGTTGCAGACAACTCTAAATCATATGGTTAGTGCGCTAACAATGTTTAGATCATGTTAGCACATAGTAGGTATCAGCAAAATTGAACTATACACTCCATTCAGTTGAATGCATTACTTTCTATTCAATGCATTCTGTGGTAAGGTTGTGTACATAACTGCTCTGGGTGGTTTGGAACTGTATAGATTTTGCATGTAGAGTGCTCAGTGCCATGGAATACTCCAATGCAATGTGAATTCACTAACCTACTTGGTACCATTTACAGTGGAACAGCCATTGACTTGGATTTCTTCTGCAAAGGCTAAAGTTCCACTGTGTAGAGAAGGTAATGTTACTGAAAGTAACTTCTGCTGCATAGGTAGCACACTCATAAAATTGGTTTCAGACAACTCTAAATCATATGGTTAGTGCGCTAACAATGTTTAGATCATGTTAGCACATAGTAGGTATCAGCAAAATTGAACTATACACTCCATTCAGTTGAATGCATTACTTTCTATTCAATGCATTCTGTGGTAAGGTTGTGTACATAACTGCTCTGGGTGGTTTGGAACTGCATAGATTTTGCATGTAGAGTGCTCAGTGCCATGGAATACTCCAATGCAAGCTGAATTCAGTAACCTACTTGGTACCATTTACAGTGGAACAGCCATTGACTTGGATTTCTTCTGCAAAGTCTAAAGTTCCACTGTGTAGAGAAGGTAATGTTACTGAAAGTAACTTCTGCTGCATAGGTAGCACACTCATAAAATTGGTTGCAGACAACTCTAAACCATATGGTTAGTGCGCTAACAATGTTTAGATCATGTTAGCACATAGTAGATATCAGCAAAATTGAACTATACACTCCATTCAGTTGAATGCATTACTTTCTATTCAATGCATTCTGTGGTAAGGTTGTGTACATAACTGCTCTGGGTGGTTTGGAACTGTATAGATTTTGCATGTAGAGCGCTCAGTGCCATGGAATACTCCAATGCAAGCTGAATTCAGTAACCTACTTGGTACCATTTACAGTGGAACAGCCATTGACTTGGATTTCTTCTGCAAAGGCTAAAGTTCCACTGTGTAGAGAAGGTAATGTTACTGAAAGTAACTTCTGCTGCATAGGTAGCACACTCATAAAATTGGTTGCAGAGAACTCGAAATCATATGGATAGTGTGATAACAATGTTTAGATCATGTCAGCACATAGTAGTTATCAGCAAAATTGAACAGTACCCTGCATTCAGTTGAATGCATTACTTTCTATTCAATTCATTCTGTGGTAAGGTTGTGTACATAACTACTCTGGGTGGTTTGGAACTGTACAGATATTGCATGTAGAGTGCTCAGTGCCATGGAATACTCCAATGCAAGCTGAATTCAGTAACCTACTTGGTACCATTTACAGTGGAACAGCCATTGACTTGGATTTCTTCTGCAAAGGCTAAAGTTCCACTGTGTAGAGAAGGTAATGTTACTGAAAGTAACTTCTGCTGCATAGGTAGCACACTCATAAAATTGGTTTCAGACAACTCTAAATCATATGGTTAGTGCGCTAACAATGTTTAGATCATGTTAGCACATAGTAGGTATCAGCAAAATTGAACTATACACTCCATTCAGTTGAATGCATTACTTTCTATTCAATGCATTCTGTGGTAAGGTTGTGTACATAACTGCTCTGGGTGGTTTGGAACTGCATAGATTTTGCATGTAGAGTGCTCAGTGCCATGGAATACTCCAATGCAAGCTGAATTCAGTAACCTACTTGGTACCATTTACAGTGGAACAGCCATTGACTTGGATTTCTTCTGCAAAGGCTAAAGTTCCACTGTGTAGAGAAGGTAATGTTACTGAAAGTAACTTCTGCTGCATAGGTAGCACACTCATAAAATTGGTTGCAGAGAACTCGAAATCATATGGATAGTGTGATAACAATGTTTAGATCATGTCAGCACATAGTAGTTATCAGCAAAATTGAACAGTACCCTGCATTCAGTTGAATGCATTACTTTCTATTCAATTCATTCTGTGGTAAGGTTGTGTACATAACTACTCTGGGTGGTTTGGAACTGTACAGATATTGCATGTAGAGTGCTCAGTGCCATGGAATACTCCAATGCAAGCTGAATTCAGTAACCTACTTGGTACCATTTACAGTGGAACAGCCATTGACTTGGATTTCTTCTGCAAAGGCTAAAGTTCCACTGTGTAGAGAAGGTAATGTTACTGAAAGTAACTTCTGCTGCATAGGTAGCACACTCATAAAATTGGTTGCAGACAACTCTAAATCATATGGTTAGTGCGCTAACAATGTTTAGATCATGTTAGCACATAGTAGGTATCAGCAAAATTGAACTATACACTCCATTCAGTTGAATGCATTACTTTCTATTCAATGCATTCTGCGGTAAGGTTGTGTACATAACTGCTCTGGGTTGTTTGGAACTGTATAGATTTTGCATGTAGAGTGCTCAGTGCCATGGAATACTCCAATGCAATGTGAATTCACTAACCTACCTGGTACCATTTACAGTGGAACAGCCATTGACTTGGTTTACTTCTGCAAACGCTAAAGTTCCACTGTGTAGAGAATGTAATGTTACTGAAAGTAACTTCTGGTGAATAGGTAGCACACTCATAAAATTAGTTGCAGTCAACTCTAAATCATATGGATAGTGTGATAACAATGTTTAGATCATGTCAGCACATAGTAGTTATCAGCAAAATTGAACAGTACCCTGCATTCAGTTGAATGCATTACTTTCTATTCAATTCATTCTGTGGTAAGGTTGTGTACATAACTACTCTGGGTGGTTTGGAACTGTACAGATATTGCATGTAGAGTGCTCAGTGCCATGGAATACTCCAATGCAAGCTGAATTCAGTAACCTACTTGGTACCATTTACGGTGGAACAGCCATTGACTTGGATTTCTTCTGCAAAGGCTAAAGTTCCACTGTGTAGAGAAGGTAATGTTACTGAAAGTAACTTCTGCTGCATAGGTAGCACACTCATAAAATTGGTTGCAGACAACTCTAAATCATATGGATAGTGTGATAACAATGTTTAGATCATGTCAGCACATAGTAGGTATCAGCAAAATTGAACTGTACACTCCATTCACTTGAATGCATTACTTTCTATTCAATGCATTCTGTGGTAAGTTTGTGTACATAACTGCTCTGGGTGGTTTGGAACTGTATAGATTTTGCATGTAGAGTGCTCAGTGCCATGGAATACTCCAATGCAATGTGAATTCACTAACCTACCTGGTACCATTTACAGTGGAACAGCCATTGACTTGGTTTACTTCTGCAAACGCTAAAGATCCACTGTGTAGAGAATGTAATGTTACTGAAAGTAACCTGGAGAATAGGTAGCACACTCATAAAATTAGTTGCAGAGAACTCGAAATCATATGGATAGTGTGATAACAATATTTAGATCATGTCAGCACATAGTAGTTATCAGCAAAATTGAACTGTACACTCCATTGAGTTGAATGCATTACTTTCTATTCAATTCATTCTGTGGTAAGGTTGTGAACATAACTACTCTGGGTGGTTTGGAACTGTACAGATAATGCATGTAGAGTGCTCAGTGCCATGGAATACTCCAATGCAAGCTGAATTCAGTAACCTACTTGGTACCATTTACAGTGGAACAGCCATTGACTTGGTTTACTTCTGCAAACGCTAAAGTTCCACTGTGTAGAGAATGTAATGTTACTGAAAGTAACTTCTGGAGAATAGGTAGCACACTCATAAAATTAGTTGCAGTCAACTCTAAATTATATGGATAGTGTGATAACAATGTTTAGATCATGTCAGCACATAGTAGTTATCAGCAAAATTGAACAGTACACTCCATTCAGTTGAATGCATTACTTTCTATTCAATTCATTCTGTGGTAAGGTTGTGTACATAACTGCTCTGGGTGGTTTGGAACTGTATAGATTTTGCATGTAGAGTGCTCAGTGCCATGGAATACTCCAATGCAATGTGAATTCACTAACCTACCTGGTACCATTTACAGTGGAACAGCCATTGACTTGGTTTACTTCTGCAAACGCTAAAGATCCACTGTGTAGAGAATGTAATGTTACTGAAAGTAACCTGGAGAATAGGTAGCACACTCATAAAATTAGTTGCAGTCAACTCTAAATTATATGGATAGTGTGATAACAATGTTTAGATCATGTCAGCACATAGTAGTTATCAGCAAAATTGAACAGTACACTCCATTCAGTTGAATGCATTACTTTCTATTCAATTCATTCTGTGGTAAGGTTGTGTACATAACTACTGTGGGTGGTTTGGAACTGTACAGATATTGCATGTAGAGTGCTCAGTGCCATGGAATACTCCAATGCAAGCTGAATTCAGTAACCTACTTGGTACCATTTACAGTGGAACAGCCATTGACTTGGTTTACTTCTACAAAGGCTAAAGTTCCACTGTGTAGAGAAGGTAATGTTACTGAAAGTAACTTCTGCTGCATAGGTAGCACACTCATAAAATTGGTTGCAGAGAACTCGAAATCATATGGATAGTGTGATAACAATATTTAGATCATGTCAGCACATAGTAGTTATCAGCAAAATTGAACTGTACACTCCATTGAGTTGAATGCATTACTTTCTATTCAATTCATTCTGTGGTAAGGTTGTGAACATAACTACTCTGGGTGGTTTGGAACTGTACAGATAATGCATGTAGAGTGCTCAGTGCCATGGAATACTCCAATGCAAGCTGAATTCAGTAACCTACTTGGTACCATTTACAGTGGAACAGCCATTGACTTGGTTTACTTCTGCAAACGCTAAAGTTCCACTGTGTAGAGAATGTAATGTTACTGAAAGTAACTTCTGGAGAATAGGTAGCACACTCATAAAATTAGTTGCAGTCAACTCTAAATTATATGGATAGTGTGATAACAATGTTTAGATCATGTCAGCACATAGTAGTTATCAGCAAAATTGAACAGTACACTCCATTCAGTTGAATGCATTACTTTCTATTCAATTCATTCTGTGGTAAGGTTGTGTACATAACTGCTCTGGGTGGTTTGGAACTGTATAGATTTTGCATGTAGAGTGCTCAGTGCCATGGAATACTAAAAATGCAATGTGAATTCACTAACCTACCTGGTACCATTTACAGTGGAACAGCCATTGACTTGGTTTACTTCTGCAAACGCTAAAGTTCCACTGTGTAGAGAATGTAATGTTACTGAAAGTAACCTGGAGAATAGGTAGCACACTCATAAAATTAGTTGCAGTCAACTCTAAATTATATGGATAGTGTGATAACAATGTTTAGATCATGTCAGCACATAGTAGTTATCAGCAAAATTGAACAGTACACTCCATTCAGTTGAATGCATTACTTTCTATTCAATTCATTCTGTGGTAAGGTTGTGTACATAACTACTCTGGGTGGTTTGGAACTGTACAGATATTGCATGTAGAGTGCTCAGTGCCATGGAATACTCCAATGCAAGCTGAATTCAGTAACCTACTTGGTACCATTTACAGTGGAACAGCCATTGACTTGGATTTCTTCTGCAAAGTCTAAAGTTCCACTGTGTAGAGAAGGTAATGTTACTGAAAGTAACTTCTGCTGCATAGGTAGCACACTCATAAAATTGGTTGCAGACAACTCTAAACCATATGGTTAGTGCGCTAACAATGTTTAGATCATGTTAGCACATAGTAGGTATCAGCAAAATTGAACTATACACTCCATTCAGTTGAATGCCTTACTTTCTATTCAATGCATTCTGTGGTAAGGTTGTGTACATAACTGCTCTGGGTGGTTTGGAACTGTATAGATTTTGCATGTAGAGTGCTCAGTGCCATGGAATATTCCAATGCAATGTGAATTCACTAACCTACTTGGTACCATTTACAGTGGAACAGCCATTGACTTGGATTTCTTCTGCAAAGGCTAAAGTTCCACTGTGTAGAGAAGGTAATGTTACTGAAAGTAACTTCTGCTGCATAGGTAGCACACTCATAAAATTGGTTGCAGACAACTCTAAATCATATGGTTAGTGCGCTAACAATGTTTAGATCATGTTAGCACATAGTAGGTATCAGCAAAATTGAACTATACACTCCATTCAGTTGAATGCATTACTTTCTATTCAATGCATTCTGTGGTAAGGTTGTGTACATAACTGCTCTGGGTGGTTTGGAACTGTATAGATTTTGCATGTAGAGTGCTCAGTGCCATGGAATACTCCAATGCAATGTGAATTCACTAACCTACTTGGTACCATTTACAGTGGAACAGCCATTGACTTGGATTTCTTCTGCAAAGGCTAAAGTTCCACTGTGTAGAGAAGGTAATGTTACTGAAAGTAACTTCTGCTGCATAGGTAGCACACTCATAAAATTGGTTTCAGACAACTCTAAATCATATGGTTAGTGCGCTAACAATGTTTAGATCATGTTAGCACATAGTAGGTATCAGCAAAATTGAACTATACACTCCATTCAGTTGAATGCATTACTTTCTATTCAATGCATTCTGTGGTAAGGTTGTGTACATAACTGCTCTGGGTGGTTTGGAACTGCATAGATTTTGCATGTAGAGTGCTCAGTGCCATGGAATACTCCAATGCAAGCTGAATTCAGTAACCTACTTGGTACCATTTACAGTGGAACAGCCATTGACTTGGATTTCTTCTGCAAAGTCTAAAGTTCCACTGTGTAGAGAAGGTAATGTTACTGAAAGTAACTTCTGCTGCATAGGTAGCACACTCATAAAATTGGTTGCAGACAACTCTAAACCATATGGTTAGTGCGCTAACAATGTTTAGATCATGTTAGCACATAGTAGGTATCAGCAAAATTGAACTATACACTCCATTCAGTTGAATGCATTACTTTCTATTCAATGCATTCTGTGGTAAGGTTGTGTACATAACTGCTCTGGGTGGTTTGGAACTGTATAGATTTTGCATGTAGAGCGCTCAGTGCCATGGAATACTCCAATGCAAGCTGAATTCAGTAACCTACTTGGTACCATTTACAGTGGAACAGCCATTGACTTGGATTTCTTCTGCAAAGGCTAAAGTTCCACTGTGTAGAGAAGGTAATGTTACTGAAAGTAACTTCTGCTGCATAGGTAGCACACTCATAAAATTGGTTGCAGAGAACTCGAAATCATATGGATAGTGTGATAACAATATTTAGATCATGTCAGCACATAGTAGTTATCAGCAAAATTGAACTGTACACTCCATTGAGTTGAATGCATTACTTTCTATTCAATTCATTCTGTGGTAAGGTTGTGTACATAACTACTCTGGGTGGTTTGGAACTGTACAGATATTGCATGTAGAGTGCTCAGTGCCATGGAATACTCCAATGCAAGCTGAATTCAGTAACCTACTTGGTACCATTTACAGTGGAACAGCCATTGACTTGGATTTCTTCTGCAAAGGCTAAAGTTCCACTGTGTAGAAAAGGTAATGTTACTGAAAGTAACTTCTGCTGCATAGGTAGCACACTCATAAAATTGGTTGCAGACAACTCTAAATCATATGGATAGTGTGATAACAATGTTTAGATCATGTTAGCACATAGTAGGTATCAGCAAAATTGAACTATACACTCCATTCACTTGAATGCATTACTTTCTATTCAATGCATTCTGTGGTAAGGTTGTGTACATAACTGCTCTGGGTTGTTTGGAACTGTATAGATTTTGCATGTAGAGTGCTCAGTGCCATGGAATACTCCAATGCAATCTGAATTCACTAACCTACCTGGTACCATTTACAGTGGAACAGCCATTGACTTGGTTTACTTCTGCAAACGCTAAAGTTCCACTGCGTAGAGAATGTAATGTTACTGAAAGTAACTTCTGGTGAATAGGTAGCACACTCATAAAATTAGTTGCAGTCAACTCTAAATCATATGGATAGTGTGATAACAATGTTTAGATCATGTCAGCACATAGTAGTTATCAGCAAAATTGAACAGTACCCTGCATTCAGTTGAATGCATTACTTTCTATTCAATTCATTCTGTGGTAAGGTTGTGTACATAACTACTCTGGGTGGTTTGGAACTGTACAGATATTGCATGTAGAGTGCTCAGTGCCATGGAATACTCCATTGCAAGCTGAATTCAGTAACCTACTTGGTACCATTTACAGTGGAACAGCCATTGACTTGGATTTCTTCTGCAAAGGCTAAAGTTCCACTGTGTAGAGAAGGTAATGTTACTGAAAGTAACTTCTGCTGCATAGGTAGCACACTCATAAAATTGGTTGCAGACAACTCTAAATCATATGGATAGTGTGATAACAATGTTTAGATCATGTCAGCACATAGTAGGTATCAGCAAAATTGAACTGTACACTCCATTCACTTGAATGCATTACTTTCTATTCAATGCATTCTGTGGTAAGGTTGTGTACATAACTGCTCTGGGTGGTTTGGAACTGTATAGATTTTGCATGTAGAGTGCTCAGTGCCATGGAATACTCCAATGCAAGCTGAATTCAGTAACCTACTTGGTACCATTTACAGTGGAACAGCCATTGACTTGGTTTACTTCTACAAAGGCTAATGTTCCACTGTGTAGAGAAGGTAATGTTACTGAAAGTAACTTCTGCTGCATAGGTAGCACACTCATAAAATTGGTTGCAGAGAACTCGAAATCATATGGATAGTGTGATAACAATATTTAGATCATGTCAGCACATAGTAGTTATCAGCAAAATTGAACTGTACACTCCATTGAGTTGAATGCATTACTTTCTATTCAATTCATTCTGTGGTAAGGTTGTGAACATAACTACTCTGGGTGGTTTGGAACTGTACAGATAATGCATGTAGAGTGCTCAGTGCCATGGAATACTCCAATGCAAGCTGAATTCAGTAACCTACTTGGTACCATTTACACTGGAACAGCCATTGACTTGGTTTACTTCTACAAAGGCTAAAGTTCCACTGTGTAGAGAAGATAATGTTACTGAAAGTAACTTCTGCTGCATAGGTAGCACACTGATAAAATTGTTTGCAGACAACTCTAAATCATATGGATAGTGTGATAACAATGTTTAGATCATGTCAGCACATAGTAGGTATCAGCAAAATTGAACTGTACACTCCATTCACTTGAATGCATTACTTTCTATTCAATGCATTCTGTGGTAAGGTTGTGTACATAACTGCTCTGAGTGGTTTGGAACTGTATAGATTTTGCATGTAGAGTGCTCAGTGCCATGGAATACTCCAATGCAATGTGAATTCACTAAACTACCTGGTACCATTTACAGTGGAACAGCCATTGACTTGGTTTACTTCTGCAAACGCTAAAGTTCCACTGTGTAGAGAAGGTAATGTTACTGAAAGTAACTTCTGCTGCATAGGTAGCACACTCATAAAATTGGTTGCAGACAACTCTAAACCATATGGTTAGTGCGCTAACAATGTTTAGATCATGTTAGCACATAGTAGGTATCAGCAAAATTGAACTATACACTCCATTCAGTTGAATGCATTACTTTCTATTCAATGCATTCTGTGGTAAGGTTGTGTACATAACTGCTCTGGGTGGTTTGGAACTGTATAGATTTTGCATGTAGAGTGCTCAGTGCCATGGAATACTCCAATGCAAGCTGAATTCAGTAACCTACTTGGTACCATTTACAGTGGAACAGCCATTGACTTGGTTTACTTCTACAAAGGCTAAAGTTCCTCTGTGTAGAGAAGGTAATGTTACTGAAAGTAACTTCTGCTGCATAGGTAGCACACTCATAAAATTGGTTGCAGAGAACTCGAAATCATATGGATAGTGTGATAACAATATTTAGATCATGTCAGCACATAGTAGTTATCAGCAAAATTGAACTGTACACTCCATTGAGTTGAATGCATTACTTTCTATTCAATTCATTCTGTGGTAAGGTTGTGAACATAACTACTCTGGGTGGTTTGGAACTGTACAGATAATGCATGTAGAGTGCTCAGTGCCATGGAATACTCCAATGCAAGCTGAATTCAGTAACCTACTTGGTACCATTTACACTGGAACAGCCTTTGACTTGGTTTACTTCTACAAAGGCTAAAGTTCCACTGTGTAGAGAAGATAATGTTACTGAAAGTAACTTCTGCTGCATAGGTAGCACACTGATAAAATTGTTTGCAGACAACTCTAAATCATATGGATAGTGTGATAACAATGTTTAGATCATGTCAGCACATAGTAGGTATCAGCAAAATTGAACTGTACACTCCATTCACTTGAATGCATTACTTTCTATTCAATGCATTCTGTGGTAAGGTTGTGTACATAACTGCTCTGAGTGGTTTGGAACTGTATAGAATTTGCATGTAGAGTGCTCAGTGCCATGGAATACTCCAATGCAATGTGAATTCACTAAACTACCTGGTACCATTTACAGTGGAACAGCCATTGACTTGGTTTACTTCTGCAAACGCTAAAGTTCCACTGTGTAGAGAATGTAATGTTACTGAAAGTAACTTCTGGAGAATAGGTAGCACACTCATAAAATTAGTTGCAGTGAACTCTAAATTATATGGATAGTGTGATAACAATGTTTAGATCATGTCAGCACATAGTAGTTATCAGCAAAATTGAACAGTACACTCCATTCAGTTGAATGCATTACTTTCTATTCAATTCATTCTGTGGTAAGGTTGTGTACATAACTACTCTGGGTGGTTTGGAACTGTACAGATATTGCATGTAGAGTGCTCAGTGCCATGGAATACTCCAATGCAAGCTGAATTCAGTAACCTACTTGGTACCATTTACAGTGGAACAGCCATTGACTTGGATTTCTTCTGCAAAGGCTAAAGTTCCACTGTGTAGAGAAGGTAATGTTACTGAAAGTAACTTCTGCTGCATAGGTAGCACACTCATAAAATTGGTTGCAGACAACTCTAAATCATATGGTTAGTGCGCTAACAATGTTTAGATCATGTTAGCATATAGTAGGTATCAGCAAAATTGAACTATACACTCCATTCAGTTGAATGCATTACTTTCTATTCAATGCATTCTGCGGTAAGGTTGTGTACATAACTGCTCTGGGTTGTTTGGAACTGTATAGATTTTGCATGTAGAGTGCTCAGTGCCATGGAATACTCCAATGCAATGTGAATTCACTAACCTACCTGGTACCATTTACAGTGGAACAGCCATTGACTTGGTTTACTTCTGCAAACGCTAAAGTTCCACTGTGTAGAGAATGTAATGTTACTGAAAGTAACTTCTGGAGAATAGGTAGCACACTGATAAAATTAGTTGCAGTCAACTCTAAATTATATGGATAGTGTGATAACAATGTTTAGATCATGTCAGCACATAGTAGATATCAGCAAAATTGAACAGTACACTCCATTCAGTTGAATGCATTACTTTCTATTCAATTCATTCTGTGGTAAGGTTGTGTACATAACTACTCTGGGTGGTTTGGAACTGTACAGATATTGCATGTAGAGTGCTCAGTGCCATGGAATACTCCAATGCAAGCTGAATTCAGTAACCTACTTGGTACCATTTACAGTGGAACAGCCATTGACTTGGATTTCTTCTGCAAAGTCTAAAGTTCCACTGTGTAGAGAAGGTAATGTTACTGAAAGTAACTTCTGCTGCATAGGTAGCACACTCATAAAATTGGTTGCAGACAACTCTAAACCTTATGGTTAGTGCGCTAACAATGTTTAGATCATGTTAGCACATAGTAGGTATCAGCAAAATTGAACTATACACTCCATTCAGTTGAATGCATTACTTTCTATTCAATGCATTCTGTGGTAAGGATGTGTACATAACTGCTCTGGGTGGTTTGGAACTGTATAGATTTTGCAAGTAGAGTGCTCAGTGCCATGGAATACTCCAATGCAATGTGAATTCACTAACCTACTTGGTACCATTTACAGTGGAACAGCCATTGACTTGGATTTCTTCTGCAAAGGCTAAAGTTCCACTGTGTAGAGAAGGTAATGTTACTGAAAGTAACTTCTGCTGCATAGGTAGCACACTCATAAAATTGGTTGCAGAGAACTCGAAATCATATGGATAGTGTGATAACAATATTTAGATCATGTCAGCACATAGTAGTTATCAGCAAAATTGAACTGTACACTCCATTGAGTTGAATGCATTACTTTCTATTCAATTCATTCTGTGGTAAGGTTGTGTACATAACTACTCTGGGTGGTTTGGAACTGTACAGATATTGCATGTAGAGTGCTCAGTGCCATGGAATACTCCAATGCAAGCTGAATTCAGTAACCTACTTGGTACCATTTACAGTGGAACAGCCATTGACTTGGATTTCTTCTGCAAAGGCTAAAGTTCCACTGTGTAGAAAAGGTAATGTTACTGAAAGTAACTTCTGCTGCATAGGTAGCACACTCATAAAATTGGTTGCAGACAACTCTAAATCATATGGATAGTGTGATAACAATGTTTAGATCATGTTAGCACATAGTAGGTATCAGCAAAATTGAACTATACACTCCATTCACTTGAATGCATTACTTTCTATTCAATGCATTCTGTGGTAAGGTTGTGTACATAACTGCTCTGGGTTGTTTGGAACTGTATAGATTTTGCATGTAGAGTGCTCAGTGCCATGGAATACTCCAATGCAATCTGAATTCACTAACCTACCTGGTACCATTTACAGTGGAACAGCCATTGACTTGGTTTACTTCTGCAAACGCTAAAGTTCCACTGTGTAGAGAATGTAATGTTACTGAAAGTAACTTCTGGTGAATAGTTAGCACACTCATAAAATTAGTTGCAGTCAACTCTAAATCATATGGATAGTGTGATAACAATGTTTAGATCATGTCAGCACATAGTAGTTATCAGCAAAATTGAACAGTACCCTGCATTCAGTTGAATGCATTACTTTCTATTCAATTCATTCTGTGGTAAGGTTGTGTACATAACTACTCTGGGTGGTTTGGAACTGTACAGATATTGCATGTAGAGTGCTCAGTGCCATGGAATACTCCAATGCAAGCTGAATTCAGTAACCTACTTGGTACCATTTACAGTGGAACAGCCATTGACTTGGATTTCTTCTGCAAAGGCTAAAGTTCCACTGTGTAGAGAAGGTAATGTTACTGAAAGTAACTTCTGCTGCATAGGTAGCACACTCATAAAATTGGTTGCAGACAACTCTAAATCATATGGATAGTGTGATAACAATGTTTAGATCATGTCAGCACATAGTAGGTATCAGCAAAATTGAACTGTACACTCCATTCACTTGAATGCATTACTTTCTATTCAATGCATTCTGTGGTAAGGTTGTGTACATAACTGCTCTGAGTGGTTTGGAACTGTATAGATTTTGCATGTAGAGTGCTCAGTGCCATGGAATACTCCAATGCAAGCTGAATTCAGTAACCTACTTGGTACCATTTACAGTGGAACAGCCATTGACTTGGATTTCTTCTGCAAAGTCTAAAGTTCCACTGTGTAGAGAATGTAATGTTACTGAAAGTAACTTCTGCTGCATAGGTAGCACACTCATAAAATTGGTTGCAGACAACTCTAAACCATATGGTTAGTGCGCTAACAATGTTTAGATCATGTTATCACATAGTAGGTATCAGCAAAATTGAACTATACACTCCATTCAGTTGAATGCATTACTTTCTATTCAATGCATTCTGTGGTAAGGTTGTGTACATAACTGCTCTGGGTGGTTTGGAACTGTATAGATTTTGCATGTAGAGTGCTCAGTGCCATGGAATACTCCAATGCAAGCTGAATTCAGTAACCTACTTGGTACCATTTACAGTGGAACAGCCATTGACTTGGTTTACTTCTACAAAGGCTAAAGTTCCACTGTGTAGAGAAGGTAATGTTACTGAAAGTAACTTCTGCTGCATAGGTAGCACACTCATAAAATTGGTTGCAGAGAACTCGAAATCATATGGATAGTGTGATAACAATATTTAGATCATGTCAGCACATAGTAGTTATCAGCAAAATTGAACTGTACACTCCATTGAGTTGAATGCATTACTTTCTATTCAATGCATTCTGTGGTAAGGTTGTGTACATAACTGCTCTGGGTGGTTTGGAACTGTATAGATTTTGCATGTAGAGTGCTCAGTGCCATGGAATACTCCAATGCAAGCTGAATTCAGTAACCTACTTGGTACCATTTACAGTGGAACAGCCATTGACTTGGTTTACTTCTACAAAGGCTAAAGTTCCTCTGTGTAGAGAAGGTAATGTTACTGAAAGTAACTTCTGCTGCATAGGTAGCACACTCATAAAATTGGTTGCAGAGAACTCGAAATCATATGGATAGTGTGATAACAATATTTAGATCATGTCAGCACATAGTAGTTATCAGCAAAATTGAACTGTACACTCCATTGAGTTGAATGCATTACTTTCTATTCAATTCATTCTGTGGTAAGGTTGTGAACATAACTACTCTGGGTGGTTTGGAACTGTACAGATAATGCATGTAGAGTGCTCAGTGCCATGGAATACTCCAATGCAAGCTGAATTCAGTAACCTACTTGGTACCATTTACACTGGAACAGCCTTTGACTTGGTTTACTTCTACAAAGGCTAAAGTTCCACTGTGTAGAGAAGATAATGTTACTGAAAGTAACTTCTGCTGCATAGGTAGCACACTGATAAAATTGTTTGCAGACAACTCTAAATCATATGGATAGTGTGATAACAATGTTTAGATCATGTCAGCACATAGTAGGTATCAGCAAAATTGAACTGTACACTCCATTCACTTGAATGCATTACTTTCTATTCAATGCATTCTGTGGTAAGGTTGTGTACATAACTGCTCTGAGTGGTTTGGAACTGTATAGATTTTGCATGTAGAGTGCTCAGTGCCATGGAATACTCCAATGCAATGTGAATTCACTAAACTACCTGGTACCATTTACAGTGGAACAGCCATTGACTTGGTTTACTTCTGCAAACGCTAAAGTTCCACTGTGTAGAGAATGTAATGTTACTGAAAGTAACTTCTGGAGAATAGGTAGCACACTCATAAAATTAGTTGCAGTGAACTCTAAATTATATGGATAGTGTGATAACAATGTTTAGATCATGTCAGCACATAGTAGTTATCAGCAAAATTGAACAGTACACTCCATTCAGTTGAATGCATTACTTTCTATTCAATTCATTCTGTGGTAAGGTTGTGTACATAACTACTCTGGGTGGTTTGGAACTGTACAGATATTGCATGTAGAGTGCTCAGTGCCATGGAATACTCCAATGCAAGCTGAATTCAGTAACCTACTTGGTACCATTTACAATGGAACAGCCATTGACTTGGATTTCTTCTGCAAAGGCTAAAGTTCCACTGTGTAGAGAAGGTAATGTTACTGAAAGTAACTTCTGCTGCATAGGTAGCACACTCATAAAATTGGTTGCAGACAACTCTAAATCATATGGTTAGTGCGCTAACAATGTTTAGATCATGTTAGCACATAGTAGGTATCAGCAAAATTGAACTATACACTCCATTCAGTTGAATGCATTACTTTCTATTCAATGCATTCTGCGGTAAGGTTGTGTACATAACTGCTCTGGGTTGTTTGGAACTGTATAGATTTTGCATGTAGAGTGCTCAGTGCCATGGAATACTCCAATGCAATGTGAATTCACTAACCTACCTGGTACCATTTACAGTGGAACAGCCATTGACTTGGTTTACTTCTGCAAACGCTAAAGTTCCACTGTGTAGAGAATGTAATGTTACTGAAAGTAACTTCTGGAGAATAGGTAGCACACTCATAAAATTAGTTGCAGTCAACTCTAAATTATATGGATAGTGTGATAACAATGTTTAGATCATGTCAGCACATAGTAGATATCAGCAAAATTGAACAGTACACTCCATTCAGTTGAATGCATTACTTTCTATTCAATTCATTCTGTGGTAAGGTTGTGTACATAACTACTCTGGGTGGTTTGGAACTGTACAGATATTGCATGTAGAGTGCTCAGTGCCATGGAATACTCCAATGCAAGCTGAATTCAGTAACCTACTTGGTACCATTTACAGTGGAACAGCCATTGACTTGGATTTCTTCTGCAAAGTCTAAAGTTCCACTGTGTAGAGAAGGTAATGTTACTGAAAGTAACTTCTGCTGCATAGGTAGCACACTCATAAAATTGGTTGCAGACAACTCTAAACCTTATGGTTAGTGCGCTAACAATGTTTAGATCATGTTAGCACATAGTAGGTATCAGCAAAATTGAACTATACACTCCATTCAGTTGAATGCATTACTTTCTATTCAATGCATTCTGTGGTAAGGATGTGTACATAACTGCTCTGGGTGGTTTGGAACTGTATAGATTTTGCAAGTAGAGTGCTCAATGCCATGGAATACTCCAATGCAATGTGAATTCACTAACCTACTTGGTACCATTTACAGTGGAACAGCCATTGACTTGGATTTCTTCTGCAAAGGCTAAAGTTCCACTGTGTAGAGAAGGTAATGTTACTGAAAGTAACTTCTGCTGCATAGGTAGCACACTCATAAAATTGGTTGCAGAGAACTCGAAATCATATGGATAGTGTGATAACAATATTTAGATCATGTCAGCACATAGTAGTTATCAGCAAAATTGAACTGTACACTCCATTGAGTTGAATGCATTACTTTCTATTCAATTCATTCTGTGGTAAGGTTGTGTACATAACTACTCTGGGTGGTTTGGAACTGTACAGATATTGCATGTAGAGTGCTCAGTGCCATGGAATACTCCAATGCAAGCTGAATTCAGTAACCTACTTGGTACCATTTACAGTGGAACAGCCATTGACTTGGATTTCTTCTGCAAAGGCTAAAGTTCCACTGTGTAGAAAAGGTAATGTTACTGAAAGTAACTTCTGCTGCATAGGTAGCACACTCATAAAATTGGTTGCAGACAACTCTAAATCATATGGATAGTGTGATAACAATGTTTAGATCATGTTAGCACATAGTAGGTATCAGCAAAATTGAACTATACACTCCATTCACTTGAATGCATTACTTTCTATTCAATGCATTCTGTGGTAAGGTTGTGTACATAACTGCTCTGGGTTGTTTGGAACTGTATAGATTTTGCATGTAGAGTGCTCAGTGCCATGGAATACTCCAATGCAATCTGAATTCACTAACCTACCTGGTACCATTTACAGTGGAACAGCCATTGACTTGGTTTACTTCTGCAAACGCTAAAGTTCCACTGTGTAGAGAATGTAATGTTACTGAAAGTAACTTCTGGTGAATAGGTAGCACACTCATAAAATTAGTTGCAGTCAACTCTAAATCATATGGATAGTGTGATAACAATGTTTAGATCATGTCAGCACATAGTAGTTATCAGCAAAATTGAACAGTACCCTGCATTCAGTTGAATGCATTACTTTCTATTCAATTCATTCTGTGGTAAGGTTGTGTACATAACTACTCTGGGTGGTTTGGAACTGTACAGATATTGCATGTAGAGTGCTCAGTGCCATGGAATACTCCAATGCAAGCTGAATTCAGTAACCTACTTGGTACCATTTACAGTGGAACAGCCATTGACTTGGATTTCTTCTGCAAAGGCTAAAGTTCCACTGTGTAGAGAAGGTAATGTTACTGAAAGTAACTTCTGCTGCATAGGTAGCACACTCATAAAATTGGTTGCAGACAACTCTAAATCATATGGATAGTGTGATAAAAATGTTTAGATCATGTCAGCACATAGTAGGTATCAGCAAAATTGAACTGTACACTCCATTCACTTGAATGCATTACTTTCTATTCAATGCATTCTGTGGTAAGGTTGTGTACATAACTGCTCTGAGTGGTTTGGAACTGTATAGATTTTGCATGTAGAGTGCTCAGTGCCATGGAATACTCCAATGCAAGCTGAATTCAGTAACCTACTTGGTACCATTTACAGTGGAACAGCCATTGACTTGGATTTCTTCTGCAAAGTCTAAAGTTCCACTGTGTAGAGAATGTAATGTTACTGAAAGTAACTTCTGCTGCATAGGTAGCACACTCATAAAATTGGTTGCAGACAACTCTAAACCATATGGTTAGTGCGCTAACAATGTTTAGATCATGTTATCACATAGTAGGTATCAGCAAAATTGAACTATACACTCCATTCAGTTGAATGCATTACTTTCTATTCAATGCATTCTGTGGTAAGGTTGTGTACATAACTGCTCTGGGTGGTTTGGAACTGTATAGATTTTGCATGTAGAGTGCTCAGTGCCATGGAATACTCCAATGCAAGCTGAATTCAGTAACCTACTTGGTACCATTTACAGTGGAACAGCCATTGACTTGGTTTACTTCTACAAAGGCTAAAGTTCCACTGTGTAGAGAAGGTAATGTTACTGAAAGTAACTTCTGCTGCATAGGTAGCACACTCATAAAATTGGTTGCAGAGAACTCGAAATCATATGGATAGTGTGATAACAATATTTAGATCATGTCAGCACATAGTAGTTATCAGCAAAATTGAACTGTACACTCCATTGAGTTGAATGCATTACTTTCTATTCAATGCATTCTGTGGTAAGGTTGTGTACATAACTGCTCTGGGTGGTTTGGAACTGTATAGATTTTGCATGTAGAGTGCTCAGTGCCATGGAATACTCCAATGCAAGCTGAATTCAGTAACCTACTTGGTACCATTTACAGTGGAACAGCCATTGACTTGGTTTACTTCTACAAAGGCTAAAGTTCCTCTGTGTAGAGAAGGTAATGTTACTGAAAGTAACTTCTGCTGCATAGGTAGCACACTCATAAAATTGGTTGCAGAGAACTCGAAATCATATGGATAGTGTGATAACAATATTTAGATCATGTCAGCACATAGTAGTTATCAGCAAAATTGAACTGTACACTCCATTGAGTTGAATGCATTACTTTCTATTCAATTCATTCTGTGGTAAGGTTGTGAACATAACTACTCTGGGTGGTTTGGAACTGTACAGATAATGCATGTAGAGTGCTCAGTGCCATGGAATACTCCAATGCAAGCTGAATTCAGTAACCTACTTGGTACCATTTACACTGGAACAGCCTTTGACTTGGTTTACTTCTACAAAGGCTAAAGTTCCACTGTGTAGAGAAGATAATGTTACTGAAAGTAACTTCTGCTGCATAGGTAGCACACTGATAAAATTGTTTGCAGACAACTCTAAATCATATGGATAGTGTGATAACAATGTTTAGATCATGTCAGCACATAGTAGGTATCAGCAAAATTGAACTGTACACTCCATTCACTTGAATGCATTACTTTCTATTCAATGCATTCTGTGGTAAGGTTGTGTACATAACTGCTCTGAGTGGTTTGGAACTGTATAGATTTTGCATGTAGAGTGCTCAGTGCCATGGAATACTCCAATGCAATGTGAATTCACTAAACTACCTGGTACCATTTACAGTGGAACAGCCATTGACTTGGTTTACTTCTGCAAACGCTAAAGTTCCACTGTGTAGAGAATGTAATGTTACTGAAAGTAACTTCTGGAGAATAGGTAGCACACTCATAAAATTAGTTGCAGTGAACTCTAAATTATATGGATAGTGTGATAACAATGTTTAGATCATGTCAGCACATAGTAGTTATCAGCAAAATTGAACAGTACACTCCATTCAGTTGAATGCATTACTTTCTATTCAATTCATTCTGTGGTAAGGTTGTGTACATAACTACTCTGGGTGGTTTGGAACTGTACAGATATTGCATGTAGAGTGCTCAGTGCCATGGAATACTCCAATGCAAGCTGAATTCAGTAACCTACTTGGTACCATTTACAATGGAACAGCCATTGACTTGGATTTCTTCTGCAAAGGCTAAAGTTCCACTGTGTAGAGAAGGTAATGTTACTGAAAGTAACTTCTGCTGCATAGGTAGCACACTCATAAAATTGGTTGCAGACAACTCTAAATCATATGGTTAGTGCGCTAACAATGTTTAGATCATGTTAGCACATAGTAGGTATCAGCAAAATTGAACTATACACTCCATTCAGTTGAATGCATTACTTTCTATTCAATGCATTCTGCGGTAAGGTTGTGTACATAACTGCTCTGGGTTGTTTGGAACTGTATAGATTTTGCATGTAGAGTGCTCAGTGCCATGGAATACTCCAATGCAATGTGAATTCACTAACCTACCTGGTACCATTTACAGTGGAACAGCCATTGACTTGGTTTACTTCTGCAAACGCTAAAGTTCCACTGTGTAGAGAATGTAATGTTACTGAAAGTAACTTCTGGAGAATAGGTAGCACACTCATAAAATTAGTTGCAGTCAACTCTAAATTATATGGATAGTGTGATAACAATGTTTAGATCATGTCAGCACATAGTAGATATCAGCAAAATTGAACAGTACACTCCATTCAGTTGAATGCATTACTTTCTATTCAATTCATTCTGTGGTAAGGTTGTGTACATAACTACTCTGGGTGGTTTGGAACTGTACAGATATTGCATGTAGAGTGCTCAGTGCCATGGAATACTCCAATGCAAGCTGAATTCAGTAACCTACTTGGTACCATTTACAGTGGAACAGCCATTGACTTGGATTTCTTCTGCAAAGTCTAAAGTTCCACTGTGTAGAGAAGGTAATGTTACTGAAAGTAACTTCTGCTGCATAGGTAGCACACTCATAAAATTGGTTGCAGACAACTCTAAACCTTATGGTTAGTGCGCTAACAATGTTTAGATCATGTTAGCACATAGTAGGTATCAGCAAAATTGAACTATACACTCCATTCAGTTGAAAGCATTACTTTCTATTCAATGCATTCTGTGGTAAGGATGTGTACATAACTGCTCTGGGTGGTTTGGAACTGTATAGATTTTGCAAGTAGAGTGCTCAGTGCCATGGAATACTCCAATGCAATGTGAATTCACTAACCTACTTGGTACCATTTACAGTGGAACAGCCATTGACTTGGATTTCTTCTGCAAAGGCTAAAGTTCCACTGTGTAGAGAAGGTAATGTTACTGAAAGTAACTTCTGCTGCATAGGTAGCACACTCATAAAATTGGTTGCAGAGAACTCGAAATCATATGGATAGTGTGATAACAATATTTAGATCATGTCAGCACATAGTAGTTATCAGCAAAATTGAACTGTACACTCCATTGAGTTGAATGCATTACTTTCTATTCAATTCATTCTGAGGTAAGGTTGTGTACATAACTACTCTGGGTGGTTTGGAACTGTACAGATATTGCATGTAGAGTGCTCAGTGCCATGGAATACTCCAATGCAAGCTGAATTCAGTAACCTACTTGGTACCATTTACAGTGGAACAGCCATTGACTTGGATTTCTTCTGCAAAGGCTAAAGTTCCACTGTGTAGAAAAGGTAATGTTACTGAAAGTAACTTCTGCTGCATAGGTAGCACACTCATAAAATTGGTTGCAGACAACTCTAAATCATATGGATAGTGTGATAACAATGTTTAGATCATGTTAGCACATAGTAGGTATCAGCAAAATTGAACTATACACTCCATTCACTTGAATGCATTACTTTCTATTCAATGCATTCTGTGGTAAGGTTGTGTACATAACTGCTCTGGGTTGTTTGGAACTGTATAGATTTTGCATGTAGAGTGCTCAGTGCCATGGAATACTCCAATGCAATCTGAATTCACTAACCTACCTGGTACCATTTACAGTGGAACAGCCATTGACTTGGTTTACTTCTGCAAACGCTAAAGTTCCACTGTGTAGAGAATGTAATGTTACTGAAAGTAACTTCTGGTGAATAGGTAGCACACTCATAAAATTAGTTGCAGTCAACTCTAAATCATATGGATAGTGTGATAACAATGTTTAGATCATGTCAGCACATAGTAGGTATCAGCAAAATTGAACTGTACACTCCATTCACTTGAATGCATTACTTTCTATTCAATGCATTCTGTGGTAAGGTTGTGTACATAACTGCTCTGAGTGGTTTGGAACTGTATAGATTTTGCATGTAGAGTGCTCAGTGCCATGGAATACTCCAATGCAATGTGAATTCACTAAACTACCTGGTACCATTTACAGTGGAACAGCCATTGACTTGGTTTACTTCTGCAAACGCTAAAGTTCCACTGTGTAGAGAATGTAATGTTACTGAAAGTAACTTCTGGAGAATAGGTAGCACACTCTTAAAATTAGTTGCAGTGAACTCTAAATTATATGGATAGTGTGATAACAATGTTTAGATCATGTCAGCACATAGTAGTTATCAGCAAAATTGAACAGTACACTCCATTCAGTTGAATGCATTACTTTCTATTCAATTCATTCTGTGGTAAGGTTGTGTACATAACTACTCTGGGTGGTTTGGAACTGTACAGATATTGCATGTAGAGTGCTCAGTGCCATGGAATACTCCAATGCAAGCTGAATTCAGTAACCTACTTGGTACCATTTACAGTGGAACAGCCATTGACTTGGATTTCTTCTGCAAAGGCTAAAGTTCCACTGTGTAGAGAAGGTAATGTTACTGAAAGTAACTTCTGCTGCATAGGTAGCACACTCATAAAATTGGTTGCAGACAACTCTAAATCATATGGTTAGTGCGCTAACAATGTTTAGATCATGTTAGCACATAGTAGGTATCAGCAAAATTGAACTATACACTCCATTCAGTTGAATGCATTACTTTCTATTCAATGCATTCTGCGGTAAGGTTGTGTACATAACTGCTCTGGGTTGTTTGGAACTGTATAGATTTTGCATGTAGAGTGCTCAGTGCCATGGAATACTCCAATGCAATGTGAATTCACTAACCTACCTGGTACCATTTACACTGGAACAGCCATTGACTTGGTTTACTTCTGCAAACGCTAAAGTTCCACTGTGTAGAGAATGTAATGTTACTGAAAGTAACTTCTGGTGAATAGGTAGCACACTCATAAAATTAGTTGCAGTCAACTCTAAATCATATGGATAGTGTGATAACAATGTTTAGATCATGTCAGCACATAGTAGTTATCAGCAAAATTGAACAGTACCCTGCATTCAGTTGAATGCATTACTTTCTATTCAATTCATTCTGTGGTAAGGTTGTGTACATAACTACTCTGGGTGGTTTGGAACTGTACAGATATTGCATGTAGAGTGCTCAGTGCCATGGAATACTCCAATGCAAGCTGAATTCAGTAACCTACTTGGTACCATTTACAGTGGAACAGCCATTGACTTGGATTTCTTCTGCAAAGGCTAAAGTTCCACTGTGTAGAGAAGGTAATGTTACTGAAAGTAACTTCTGCTGCATAGGTAGCACACTCATAAAATTGGTTGCAGACAACTCTAAATCATATGGTTAGTGCGCTAACAATGTTTAGATCATGTTAGCACATAGTAGGTATCAGCAAAATTGAACTATACACTCCATTCAGTTGAATGCATTACTTTCTATTCAATGCATTCTGCGGTAAGGTTGTGTACATAACTGCTCTGGGTTGTTTGGAACTGTATAGATTTTGCATGTAGAGTGCTCAGTGCCATGGAATACTCCAATGCAATGTGAATTCACTAACCTACCTGGTACCATTTACAGTGGAACAGCCATTGACTTGGTTTACTTCTGCAAACGCTAAAGTTCCACTGTGTAGAGAATGTAATGTTACTGAAAGTAACTTCTGGTGAATAGGTAGCACACTCATAAAATTAGTTGCAGTCAACTCTAAATCATATGGATAGTGTGATAACAATGTTTAGATCATGTCAGCACATAGTAGTTATCAGCAAAATTGAACAGTACCCTGCATTCAGTTGAATGCATTACTTTCTATTCAATTCATTCTGTGGTAAGGTTGTGTACATAACTACTCTGGGTGGTTTGGAACTGTACAGATATTGCATGTAGAGTGCTCAGTGCCATGGAATACTCCAATGCAAGCTGAATTCAGTAACCTACTTGGTACCATTTACGGTGGAACAGCCATTGACTTGGATTTCTTCTGCAAAGGCTAAAGTTCCACTGTGTAGAGAAGGTAATGTTACTGAAAGTAACTTCTGCTGCATAGGTAGCACACTCATAAAATTGGTTGCAGACAACTCTAAATCATATGGATAGTGTGATAACAATGTTTAGATCATGTCAGCACATAGTAGGTATCAGCAAAATTGAACTGTACACTCCATTCACTTGAATGCATTACTTTCTATTCAATGCATTCTGTGGTAAGTTTGTGTACATAACTGCTCTGGGTGGTTTGGAACTGTATAGATTTTGCATGTAGAGTGCTCAGTGCCATGGAATACTCCAATGCAATGTGAATTCACTAACCTACCTGGTACCATTTACAGTGGAACAGCCATTGACTTGGTTTACTTCTGCAAACGCTAAAGATCCACTGTGTAGAGAATGTAATGTTACTGAAAGTAACCTGGAGAATAGGTAGCACACTCATAAAATTAGTTGCAGTCAACTCTAAATTATATGGATAGTGTGATAACAATGTTTAGATCATGTCAGCACATAGTAGTTATCAGCAAAATTGAACAGTACACTCCATTCAGTTGAATGCATTACTTTCTATTCAATTCATTCTGTGGTAAGGTTGTGTACATAACTACTGTGGGTGGTTTGGAACTGTACAGATATTGCATGTAGAGTGCTCAGTGCCATGGAATACTCCAATGCAAGCTGAATTCAGTAACCTACTTGGTACCATTTACAGTGGAACAGCCATTGACTTGGTTTACTTCTACAAAGGCTAAAGTTCCACTGTGTAGAGAAGGTAATGTTACTGAAAGTAACTTCTGCTGCATAGGTAGCACACTCATAAAATTGGTTGCAGAGAACTCGAAATCATATGGATAGTGTGATAACAATATTTAGATCATGTCAGCACATAGTAGTTATCAGCAAAATTGAACTGTACACTCCATTGAGTTGAATGCATTACTTTCTATTCAATTCATTCTGTGGTAAGGTTGTGAACATAACTACTCTGGGTGGTTTGGAACTGTACAGATAATGCATGTAGAGTGCTCAGTGCCATGGAATACTCCAATGCAAGCTGAATTCAGTAACCTACTTGGTACCATTTACAGTGGAACAGCCATTGACTTGGTTTACTTCTGCAAACGCTAAAGTTCCACTGTGTAGAGAATGTAATGTTACTGAAAGTAACTTCTGGAGAATAGGTAGCACACTCATAAAATTAGTTGCAGTCAACTCTAAATTATACGGATAGTGTGATAACAATGTTTAGATCATGTCAGCACATAGTAGTTATCAGCAAAATTGAACAGTACACTCCATTCAGTTGAATGCATTACTTTCTATTCAATTCATTCTGTGGTAAGGTTGTGTACATAACTGCTCTGGGTGGTTTGGAACTGTATAGATTTTGCATGTAGAGTGCTCAGTGCCATGGAATACTCCAATGCAATGTGAATTCACTAACCTACCTGGTACCATTTACAGTGGAACAGCCATTGACTTGGTTTACTTCTGCAAACGCTAAAGATCCACTGTGTAGAGAATGTAATGTTACTGAAAGTAACCTGGAGAATAGGTAGCACACTCATAAAATTAGTTGCAGTCAACTCTAAATTATATGGATAGTGTGATAACAATGTTTAGATCATGTCAGCACATAGTAGTTATCAGCAAAATTGAACAGTACACTCCATTCAGTTGAATGCATTACTTTCTATTCAATTCATTCTGTGGTAAGGTTGTGTACATAACTACTGTGGGTGGTTTGGAACTGTACAGATATTGCATGTAGAGTGCTCAGTGCCATGGAATACTCCAATGCAAGCTGAATTCAGTAACCTACTTGGTACCATTTACAGTGGAACAGCCATTGACTTGGTTTACTTCTACAAAGGCTAAAGTTCCACTGTGTAGAGAAGGTAATGTTACTGAAAGTAACTTCTGCTGCATAGGTAGCACACTCATAAAATTGGTTGCAGAGAACTCGAAATCATATGGATAGTGTGATAACAATATTTAGATCATGTCAGCACATAGTAGTTATCAGCAAAATTGAACTGTACACTCCATTGAGTTGAATGCATTACTTTCTATTCAATTCATTCTGTGGTAAGGTTGTGAACATAACTACTCTGGGTGGTTTGGAACTGTACAGATAATGCATGTAGAGTGCTCAGTGCCATGGAATACTCCAATGCAAGCTGAATTCAGTAACCTACTTGGTACCATTTACAGTGGAACAGCCATTGACTTGGTTTACTTCTGCAAACGCTAAAGTTCCACTGTGTAGAGAATGTAATGTTACTGAAAGTAACTTCTGGAGAATAGGTAGCACACTCATAAAATTAGTTGCAGTCAACTCTAAATTATATGGATAGTGTGATAACAATGTTTAGATCATGTCAGCACATAGTAGTTATCAGCAAAATTGAACAGTACACTCCATTCAGTTGAATGCATTACTTTCTATTCAATTCATTCTGTGGTAAGGTTGTGTACATAACTGCTCTGGGTGGTTTGGAACTGTATAAATTTTGCATGTAGAGTGCTCAGTGCCATGGAATACTAAAAATGCAATGTGAATTCACTAACCTACCTGGTACCATTTACAGTGGAACAGCCATTGACTTGGTTTACTTCTGCAAACGCTAAAGTTCCACTGTGTAGAGAATGTAATGTTACTGAAAGTAACCTGGAGAATAGGTAGCACACTCATAAAATTAGTTGCAGTCAACTCTAAATTATATGGATAGTGTGATAACAATGTTTAGATCATGTCAGCACATAGTAGTTATCAGCAAAATTGAACAGTACACTCCATTCACTTGAATGCATTACTTTCTATTCAATTCATTCTGTGGTAAGGTTGTGTACATAACTACTCTGGGTGGTTTGGAACTGTACAGATATTGCATGTAGAGTGCTCAGTGCCATGGAATACTCCAATGCAAGCTGAATTCAGTAACCTACTTGGTACCATTTACAGTGGAACAGCCATTGACTTGGATTTCTTCTGCAAAGTCTAAAGTTCCACTGTGTAGAGAAGGTAATGTTACTGAAAGTAACTTCTGCTGCATAGGTAGCACACTCATAAAATTGGTTGCAGACAACTCTAAACCATATGGTTAGTGCGCTAACAATGTTTAGATCATGTTAGCACATAGTAGGTATCAGCAAAATTGAACTATACACTCCATTCAGTTGAATGCATTACTTTCTATTCAATGCATTCTGTGGTAAGGTTGTGTACATAACTGCTCTGGGTGGTTTGGAACTGTATAGATTTTGCATGTAGAGTGCTCAGTGCCATGGAATACTCCAATGCAATGTGAATTCACTAACCTACTTGGTACCATTTACAGTGGAACAGCCATTGACTTGGATTTCTTCTGCAAAGGCTAAAGTTCCACTGTGTAGAGAAGGTAATGTTACTGAAAGTAACTTCTGCTGCATAGGTAGCACACTCATAAAATTGGTTGCAGACAACTCTAAATCATATGGTTAGTGCGCTAACAATGTTTAGATCATGTTAGCACATAGTAGGTATCAGCAAAATTGAACTATACACTCCATTCAGTTGAATGCATTACTTTCTATTCAATGCATTCTGTGGTAAGGTTGTGTACATAACTGCTCTGGGTGGTTTGGAACTGTATAGATTTTGCATGTAGAGTGCTCAGTGCCATGGAATACTCCAATGCAATGTGAATTCACTAACCTACTTGGTACCATTTACAGTGGAACAGCCATTGACTTGGATTTCTTCTGCAAAGGCTAAAGTTCCACTGTGTAGAGAAGGTAATGTTACTGAAAGTAACTTCTGCTGCATAGGTAGCACACTCATAAAATTGGTTTCAGACAACTCTAAATCATATGGTTAGTGCGCTAACAATGTTTAGATCATGTTAGCACATAGTAGGTATCAGCAAAATTGAACTATACACTCCATTCAGTTGAATGCATTACTTTCTATTCAATGCATTCTGTGGTAAGGTTGTGTACATAACTGCTCTGGGTGGTTTGGAACTGCATAGATTTTGCATGTAGAGTGCTCAGTGCCATGGAATACTCCAATGCAAGCTGAATTCAGTAACCTACTTGGTACCATTTACAGTGGAACAGCCATTGACTTGGATTTCTTCTGCAAAGTCTAAAGTTCCACTGTGTAGAGAAGGTAATGTTACTGAAAGTAACTTCTGCTGCATAGGTAGCACACTCATAAAATTGGTTGCAGACAACTCTAAACCATATGGTTAGTGCGCTAACAATGTTTAGATCATGTTAGCACATAGTAGGTATCAGCAAAATTGAACTATACACTCCATTCAGTTAAATGCATTACTTTCTATTCAATGCATTCTGTGGTAAGGTTGTGTACATAACTGCTCTGGGTGGTTTGGAACTGTATAGATTTTGCATGTAGAGCGCTCAGTGCCATGGAATACTCCAATGCAAGCTGAATTCAGTAACCTACTTGGTACCATTTACAGTGGAACAGCCATTGACTTGGTTTACTTCTGCAAACGCTAAAGTTCCACTGTGTAGAGAATGTAATGTTACTGAAAGTAACCTGGAGAATAGGTAGCACACTCATAAAATTAGTTGCAGTCAACTCTAAATTATATGGATAGTGTGATAACAATGTTTAGATCATGTCAGCACATAGTAGTTATCAGCAAAATTGAACAGTACACTCCATTCAGTTGAATGCATTACTTTCTATTCAATTCATTCTGTGGTAAGGTTGTGTACATAACTACTCTGGGTGGTTTGGAACTGTACAGATATTGCATGTAGAGTGCTCAGTGCCATGGAATACTCCAATGCAAGCTGAATTCAGTAACCTACTTGGTACCATTTACAGTGGAACAGCCATTGACTTGGATTTCTTCTGCAAAGTCTAAAGATCCACTGTGTAGAGAAGGTAATGTTACTGAAAGTAACTTCTGCTGCATAGGTAGCACACTCATAAAATTGTTTGCAGACAACTCTAAGTCATATGGTTAGTGCGCTAACAATGTTTAGATCATGTTAGCACATAGTAGGTATCAGCAAAATTGAACTATACACTCCATTCAGTTGAATGCATTACTTTCTATTCAATGCATTCTGTGGTAAGGTTGTGTACATAACTGCTCTGGGTGGTTTGGAACTGTATAGATTTTGCATGTAGAGTGCTCAGTGCCATGGAATACTCCAATGCAATGTGAATTCACTAACCTACTTGGTACCATTTACAGTGGAACAGCCATTGACTTGGATTTCTTCTGCAAAGGCTAAAGTTCCACTGTGTAGAGAAGGTAATGTTACTGAAAGTAACTTCTGCTGCATAGGTAGCACACTCATAAAATTGGTTGCAGACAACTCTAAATCATATGGTTAGTGCGCTAACAATGTTTAGATCATGTTAGCACATAGTAGGTATCAGCAAAATTGAACTATACACTCCATTCAGTTGAATGCATTACTTTCTATTCAATGCATTCTGTGGTAAGGTTGTGTACATAACTGCTCTGGGTGGTTTGGAACTGCATAGATTTTGCATGTAGAGTGCTCAGTGCCATGGAATACTCCAATGCAAGCTGAATTCAGTAACCTACTTGGTACCATTTACAGTGGAACAGCCATTGACTTGGTTTACTTCTACAAAGGCTAAAGTTCCACTGTGTAGAGAAGGTAATGTTACTGAAAGTAACTTCTGCTGCATAGGTAGCACACTCATAAAATTGGTTGCAGAGAACTCGAAATCATATGGATAGTGTGATAACAATATTTAGATCATGTCAGCACATAGTAGTTATCAGCAAAATTGAACTGTACACTCCATTGAGTTGAATGCATTACTTTCTATTCAATTCATTCTGTGGTAAGGTTGTGAACATAACTACACTGGGTGGTTTGGAACTGTACAGATAATGCATGTAGGGTGCTCAGTGCCATGGAATACTCCAATGCAAGCTGAATTCAGTAACCTACTTGGTACCATTTACACTGGAACAGCCATTGACTTGGTTTACTTCTACAAAGGCTAAAGTTCCACTGTGTAGAGAAGATAATGTTACTGAAAGTAACTTCTGCTGCAAAGGTAGCACACTCATAAAATTGTTTGCAGACAACTCTAAATCATATGGATAGTGTGATAACAATGTTTAGATCATGTCAGCACATAGTAGGTATCAGTAAAATTGAACTGTACACTCCATTCACTTGAATGCATTACTTTCTATTCAATGCATTCTGTGGTAAGGTTGTGTACATAACTGCTCTGGGTGGTTTGGAACTGTATAGATTTTGCATGTAGACTGCTCAGTGCCATGGAATACTCCAATGCAATGTGAATTCACTAACCTACCTGGTACCATTTACAGTGGAACAGCCATTGACTTGGTTTACTTCTGCAAACGCTAAAGTTCCACTGTGTAGAGAATGTAATGTTACTGAAAGTAACCTGGAGAATAGGTAGCACACTCATAAAATTAGTTGCAGTCAACTCTAAATTATATGGATAGTGTGATAACAATGTTTAGATCATGTCAGCACATAGTAGTTATCAGCAAAATTGAACAGTACACTCCATTCAGTTGAATGCATTACTTTCTATTCAATTCATTCTGTGGTAAGGTTGTGTACATAACTACTCTGGGTGGTTTGGAACTGTACAGATATTGCATGTAGAGTGCTCAGTGCCATGGAATACTCCAATGCAAGCTGAATTCAGTAACCTACTTGGTACCATTTACAGTTGAACAGCCATTGACTTGGATTTCTTCTGCAAAGTCTAAAGTTCCACTGTGTAGAGAAGGTAATGTTACTGAAAGTAACTTCTGCTGCATAGGTAGCACACTCATAAAATTGGTTGCAGACAACTCTAAACCATATGGTTAGTGCGCTAACAATGTTTAGATCATGTTAGCACATAGTAGGTATCAGCAAAATTGAACTATACACTCCATTCAGTTGAATGCATTACTTTCTATTCAATGCATTCTGTGGTAAGGTTGTGTACATAACTGCTCTGGGTGGTTTGGAACTGTATAGATTTTGCATGTAGAGTGCTCAGTGCCATGGAATACTCCAATGCAATGTGAATTCACTAACCTACTTGGTACCATTTACAGTGGAACAGCCATTGACTTGGATTTCTTCTGCAAAGGCTAAAGTTCCACTGTGTAGAGAAGGTAATGTTACTGAAAGTAACTTCTGCTGCATAGGTAGCACACTCATAAAATTGGTTGCAGAGAACTCGAAATCATATGGATAGTGTGATAACAATATTTAGATCATGTCAGCACATAGTAGTTATCAGCAAAATTGAACTGTACACTCCATTGAGTTGAATGCATTACTTTCTATTCAATTCATTCTGTGGTAAGGTTGTGAACATAACTACACTGGGTGGTTTGGAACTGTACAGATAATGCATGTAGAGTGCTCAGTGCCATGGAATACTCCAATGCAAGCTGAATTCAGTAACCTACTTGGTACCATTTACACTGGAACAGCCATTGACTTGGTTTACTTCTACAAAGGCTAAATTTCCACTGTGTAGAGAAGATAATGTTACTGAAAGTAACTTCTGCTGCATAGGTAGCACACTCATAAAATTGTTTGCAGACAACTCTAAATCATATGGATAGTGTGATAACAATGTTTAGATCATGTCAGCACATAGTAGGTATCAGCAAAATTGAACTGTACACTCCATTCACTTGAATGCATTACTTTCTATTCAATGCATTCTGTGGTAAGGTTGTGTACATAACTGCTCTGGGTGGTTTGGAACTGTATAGATTTTGCATGTAGAGTGCTCAGTGCCATGGAATACTCCAATGCAATGTGAATTCACTAACCTACCTGGTACCATTTACAGTGGAACAGCCATTGACTTGGTTTACTTCTGCAAACGCTAAAGTTCCACTGTGTAGAGAATGTAATGTTACTGAAAGTAACTTCTGGAGAATAGGTAGCACACTCATAAAATTAGTTGCAGTCAACTCTAAATTATATGGATAGTGTGATAACAATGTTTAGATCATGTCAGCACATAGTAGGTATCAGCAAAATTGAACAGTACACTCCATTCTGTTGAATGCATTACTTTCTATTCAATTCATTCTGTGGTAAGGTTGTGTACATAACTACTCTGGGTGGTTTGGAACTGTACAGATATTGCATGTAGAGTGCTCAGTGCCATGGAATACTCCAATGCAAGCTGAATTCAGTAACCTACTTGGTACCATTTACAGTGGAACAGCCATTGACTTGGATTTCTTCTGCAAAGGCTAAAGTTCCACTGTGTAGAGAAGGTAATTTTACCAAAAGTAACTTCTGCTGCATAGGTAGCACACTCATAAAATTGGTTGCAGACAACTCTGAATCATATGGCTAGTGTGCAAACAATGTTTAGATCATGTCAGCACATAGTAGTTATTAGCAAAATTGAACTGTACACTCCATTGAGTTGAATGCAGTACTTTCTATTCAATTCATTCTGTGGTAAGGTTGTGAACATAACTACTCTGGGTGGTTTGGAACTGTACAGATAATGCATGTAGAGTGCTCAGTGCCATGGAATACTCCAATGCAAGCTGAATTCAGTAACCTACTTGGTACCATTTACACTGGAACAGCGATTGACTTGGTTTACTTCTACAAAGGCTAAAGTTCCACTGTGTAGAGAAGATAATGTTACTGAAAGTAACTTCTGCTGCATAGGTAGCACACTCATAAAATTGTTTGCAGACAACTCTAAATCATATGGATAGTGTGATAACAATGTTTAGATCATGTCAACACATAGTAGGTATCAGCAAAATTGAACTGTACACTCCATTCACTTGAATGCATTACTTTCTATTCAATGCATTCTGTGGTAAGGTTGTGTACATAACTGCTCTGGGTGGTTTGGAACTGTATAGATTTTGCATGTAGAGTGCTCAGTGCCATGGAATACTCCAATGCAATGTGAATTCACTAACCTACCTGGTACCATTTACAGTGGAACAGCCATTGACTTGGTTTACTTCTGCAAACGCTAAAGTTCCACTGTGTAGAGAATGTAATGTTACTGAAAGTAACTTCTGGAGAATAGGTAGCACACTCATAAAATTAGTTGCAGTCAACTCTAAATTATATGGATAGTGTGATAACAATGTTTAGATCATGTCAGCACATAGTAGTTATCAGCAAAATTGAACAGTACACTCCATTCAGTTGAATGCATTACTTTCTATTCAATTCATTCTGTGGTAAGGTTGTGTACATAACTACTCTGGGTGGTTTGGAACTGTACAGATATTGCATGTAGAGTGCTCAGTGCCATGGAATACTCCAATGCAAGCTGAATTCAGTAACCTACTTGGTACCATTTACAGTGGAACAGCCATTGACTTGGATTTCTTCTGCAAAGGCTAAAGTTCCACTGTGTAGAGAAGGTAATGTTACTGAAAGTAACTTCTGCTGCATAGGTAGCACACTCATAAAATTGGTTGCAGACAACTCTGAATCATATGGCTAGTGTGCAAACAATGTTTAGATCATGTCAGCACATAGTAGTTATTAGCAAAATTGAACTGTACACTCCATTCAGTTGAATGCAGTACTTTCTATTCAATTCATTCTGTGGTAAGGTTGTGAACATAACTACTCTGGGTGGTTTGGAACTGTACAGATAATGCATGTAGAGTGCTCAGTGCCATGGAATACTCCAATGCAAGCTGAATTCAGTAACCTACTTGGTACCATTTACACTGGAACAGCCATTGACTTGGTTTACTTCTACAAAGGCTAAAGTTCCACTGTGTAGAGAAGGTAATGTTACTGAAAGTAACTTCTGCTGCATAGGTAGCACACTCATAAAATTGGTTGCAGACAACTCTAAATCATATGGTTAGTGCGCTAACAATGTTTAGATCATGTTAGCACATAGTAGGTATCAGCAAAATTGAACTGTACACTCCATTCACTTGAATGCATTACTTTCTATTCAATGCATTCTGTGGTAAGGTTGTGTACATAACTGCTCTGGGTGGTTTGGAACTGTATAGATTTTGCATGTAGAGTGCTCAGTGCCATGGAATACTCCAATGCAATGTGAATTCACTAACCTACCTGGTACCATTTACAGTGGAACAGCCATTGACTTGGTTTACTTCTGCAAACGCTAAAGTTCCACTGTGTAGAGAATGTAATGTTACTGAAAGTAACTTCTGGAGAATAGGTAGCACACTCATAAAATTAGTTGCAGTCAACTCTAAATTATATGGATAGTGTGATAACAATGTTTAGATCATGTCAGCACATAGTAGTTATCAGCAAAATTGAACAGTACACTCCACTCAGTTGAATGCATTACTTTCTATTCAATGCATTCTGTGGTAAGGTTGTGTACATAACTGCTCTGGGTGGTTTGGAACTGTACAGATAATGCATGTAGAGTGCTCAGTGCCATGGAATACTCCAATGCAATGTGAATTCACTAACCTACTTGGTACCATTTACAGTGGAACAGCCATTGACTTGGTTTACTTCTGCAAACGCTAAAGTTCCACTGTGTAGAGAATGTAATGTTACTGAAAGTAACTTCTGGTGAATAGGTAGCACACTCATAAAATTAGTTGCAGTCAACTCTAAATCATATGGATAGTGTGATAACAATGTTTAGATCATGTCAGCACATAGTAGTTATCAGCAAAATTGAACAGTACACTCCATTCTGTTGAATGCATTACTTTCTATTCAATTCATTCTGTGGTAAGGTTGTGTACATAACTACTCTGGGTGGTTTGGAACTGTACAGATATTGCATGTAGAGTGCTCAGTGCCATGGAATACTCCAATGCAAGCTGAATTCAGTAACCTACTTGGTACCATTTACAGTGGAACAGCCATTGACTTGGATTTCTTCTGCAAAGGCTAAAGTTCCACTGTGTAGAGAAGGTAATTTTACCAAAAGTAACTTCTGCTGCATAGGTAGCACACTCATAAAATTGGTTGCAGACCACTCTGAATCATATGGCTAGTGTGCAAACAATGTTTAGATCATGTCAGCACATAGTAGTTATTAGCAAAATTGAACTGTACACTCCATTCAGTTGAATGCAGTACTTTCTTTTCAATTCATTCTGTGGTAAGGTTGTGAACATAACTACTCTGGGTGGTTTGGAACTGTACAGATAATGCATGTGGAGTGCTCAGTGCCATGGAATACTCCAATGCAAGCTGAATTCAGTAACCTACTTGGTACCATTTACACTGGAACAGCCATTGACTTGGTATACTTCTACAAAGGCTAAAGTTCCACTGTGTAGAGAAGATAATGTTACTGAAAGTAACTTCTGCTGCATAGGTAGCACACTCATAAAATTGTTTGCAGACAACTCTAAATCATATGGATAGTGTGATAACAATGTTTAGATCATGTCAGCACATAGTAGGTATCAGCAAAATTGAACTGTACACTCCATTCACTTGAATGCATTACTTTCTATTCAATGCATTCTGTGGTAAGGTTGTGTACATAACTGCTCTGGGTGGTTTGGAACTGTATAGATTTTGCATGTAGAGTGCTCAGTGCCATGGAATACTCCAATGCAATGTGAATTCACTAACCTACCTGGTACCATTTACAGTGGAACAGCCATTGACTTGGTTTACTTCTGCAAACGCTAAAGTTCCACTGTGTAGAGAATGTAATGTTACTGAAAGTAACTTCTGGAGAATAGGTAGCACACTCATAAAATTAGTTGCAGTCAACTCTAAATTATATGGATAGTGTGATAACAATGTTTAGATCATGTCAGCACATAGTAGTTATCAGCAAAATTGAACAGTACACTCCATTCAGTTGAATGCATTACTTTCTATTCAATTCATTCTGTGGTAAGGTTGTGTACATAACTACTCTGGGTGGTTTGGAACTGTACAGATATTGCATGTAGAGTGCTCAGTGCCATGGAATACTCCAATGCAATGTGAATTCACTAACCTACTTGGTACCATTTACAGTGGAACAGCCATTGACTTGGATTTCTTCTGCAAAGGCTAAAGTTCCACTGTGTAGAGAATGTAATGTTACTGAAAGTAACTTCTGGTGAATACGTAGCACACTCATAAAATTAGTTGCAGTCAACTCTAAATCATATGGATAGTGTGATAACAATGTTTAGATCATGTCAGCACATAGTAGTTATCAGCAAAATTGAACAGTACCCTGCATTCAGTTGAATGCATTACTTACTATTCAATTCATTCTGTGGTAAGGTTGTGTACATAACTACTCTGGGTGGTTTGGAACTGTACAGATATTGCATGTAGAGTGCTCAGTGCCATGGAATACTCCAATGCAAGCTGAATTCAGTAACCTACTTGGTACCATTTACAGTGGAACAGCCATTGACTTGGATTTCTTCTGCAAAGGCTAAAGTTCCACTGTGTAGAGAAGGTAATGTTACCAAAAGTAACTTCTGCTGCATAGGTAGCACACTCATAAAATTGGTTGCAGACAACTCTGAATCATATGGCTAGTGTGCAAACAATGTTTAGATCATGTCAGCACATAGTAGTTATTAGCAAAATTGAACTGTACACTCCATTCAGTTGAATGCAGTACTTTCTATTCAATTCATTCTGTGGTAAGGTTGTGAACATAACTACTCTGGGTGGTTTGGAACTGTACAGATAATGCATGTAGAGTGCTCAGTGCCATGGAATACTCCAATGCAAGCTGAATTCAGTAACCTACTTGGTACCATTTACACTGGAACAGCCATTGACTTGGTTTACTCCTACAAAGGCTAAAGTTCCACTGTGTAGAGAAGATAATGTTACTGAAAGTAACTTCTGCTGCATAGGTAGCACACTCATAAAATTGTTTGCAGACAACTCTAAATCATATGGATAGTGTGATAACAATGTTTAGATCATGTCAGCACATAGTAGGTATCAGCAAAATTGAACTGTACACTCCATTCACTTGAATGCATTACTTTCTATTCAATGCATTCTGTGGTAAGGTTGTGTACATAACTGCTCTGGGTGGTTTGGAACTGTATAGATTTTGCATGTAGAGTGCTCAGTGCCATGGAATACTCCAATGCAATGTGAATTCACTAACCTACCTGGTACCATTTACAGTGGAACAGCCATTGACTTGGTTTACTTCTGCAAACGCTAAAGTTCCACTGTGTAGAGAATGTAATGTTACTGAAAGTAACTTCTGGAGAATAGGTAGCACACTCATAAAATTAGTTGCAGTCAACTCTAAATTATATGGATAGTGTGATAACAATGTTTAGATCATGTCAGCACATAGTAGTTATCAGCAAAATTGAACAGTACACTCCATTCAGTTGAATGCATTACTTTCTATTCAATTCATTCTGTGGTAATGTTGTGTACATAACTACTCTGGGTGGTTTGGAACTGTACAGATATTGCATGTAGAGTGCTCAGTGCCATGGAATACTCCAATGCAAGCTGAATTCAGTAACCTACTTGGTACCATTTACAGTGGAACAGCCATTGACTTGGATTTCTTCTGCAAAGGCTAAAGTTCCACTGTGTAGAGAAGGTAATGTTACTGAAAGTAACTTCTGCTGCATAGGTAGCACACTCATAAAATTGGTTGCAGACAACTCTAAATCATATGGTTAGTGCGCTAACAATGTTTAGATCATGTTAGCACATAGTAGGTATCAGCAAATTTGAACTATACACTCCATTCAGTTGAATGCATTACTTTCTATTCAATGCATTCTGTGGTAAGGTTGTGTACATAACTGCTCTGGGTGGTTTAGAACTGTACAGATATTGCATGTAGAGTGCTCAGTGCCATGGAATACTCCAATGCAAGCTGAATTCAGTAACCTACTTGGTACCATTTACAGTGGAACAGCCATTGACTTGGATTTCTTCTGCAAAGGCTAAAGTTCCACTGTGTAGAGAAGGTAATGTTACCAAAAGTAACTTCTGCTGCATAGGTAGCACACTCATAAAATTGGTTGCAGACAACTCTGAATCATATGGCTAGTGTGCAAACAATGTTTAGATCATGTCAGCACATAGTAGTTATTAGCAAAATTGAACTGTACACTCCATTCAGTTGAATGCAGTACTTTCTATTCAATTCATTCTGTGGTAAGGTTGTGAACATAACTACTCTGGGTGGTTTGGAACTGTACAGATAATGCATGTAGAGTGCTCAGTGCCATGGAATACTCCAATGCAAGCTGAATTCAGTAACCTACTTGGTACCATTTACACTGGAACAGCCATTGACTTGGATTTCTTCTGCAAAGGCTAAAGTTCCACTGTGTAGAGAAGGTAATGTTACTGAAAGTAACTTCTGCTGCATAGGTAGCACACTCATAAAATTGGTTGCAGACAACTCTAAATCATATGGTTAGTGCGCTAACAATGTTTAGATCATGTTAGCACATAGTAGGTATCAGCAAATTTGAACTATACACTCCATTCAGTTGAATGCATTACTTTCTATTCAATGCATTCTGTGGTAAGGTTGTGTACATAACTGCTCTGGGTGGTTTAGAACTGTACAGATAATGCATGTAGAGTGCTCAGTGCCATGGAATACTCCAATGCAATGTGAATTCACTAACCTACTTGGTACCATTTACAGTGGAACAGCCATTGACTTGGTTTACTTCTGCAAACGCTAAAGTTCCACTGTGTAGAGAATGTAATGTTACTGAAAGTAACTTCTGGTGAATAGGTAGCACACTCATAAAATTAGTTGCAGTCAACTCTAAATCATATGGATAGTGTGATAACAATGTTTAGATCATGTCAGCACATAGTAGTTATCAGCAAAATTGAACAGTACCCTGCATTCAGTTGAATGCATTACTTTCTATTCAATTCATTCTGTGGTAAGGTTGTGAACATAACTACTCTGGGTGGTTTGGAACTGTACAGATAATGCATGTAGAGTGCTCAGTGCCATGGAATACTCCAATGCAAGCTGAATTCAGTAACCTACTTGGTACCATTTACACTGGAACAGCCATTGACTTGGTTTACTTCTACAAAGGCTAAAGTTCCACTGTGTAGAGAAGATAATGTTACTGAAAGTAACTTCTGCTGCATAGGTAGCACACTCATAAAATTGTTTGCAGACAACTCTAAATCATATGGATAGTGTGATAACAATGTTTAGATAATGTCAGCACATAGTAGGTATCAGCAAAATTGAACTGTACACTCCATTCACTTGAATGCATTACTTTCTATTCAATGCATTCTGTGGTAAGGTTGTGTACATAACTGCTCTGGGTGGTTTGGAACTGTATAGATTTTGCATGTAGAGTGCTCAGTGCCATGGAATACTCCAATGCAATGTGAATTCACTAACCTACCTGGTACCATTTACAGTGGAACAGCCATTGACTTGGTTTACTTCTGCAAACGCTAAAGTTCCACTGTGTAGAGAATGTAATGTTACTGAAAGTAACTTCTGGAGAATAGGTAGCACACTCATAAAATTAGTTGCAGTCAACTCTAAATTATATGGATAGTGTGATAACAATGTTTAGATCATGTCAGCACATAGTAGTTATCAGCAAAATTGAACAGTACACTCCATTCAGTTGAATGCATTACTTTCTATTCAATTCATTCTGTGGTAAGGTTGTGTACATAACTACTCTGGGTGGTTTGGAACTGTACAGATATTGCATGTAGAGACTTGGATTTCTTCTGCAAAGGCTAAAGTTCCACTGTGTAGAGAAGGTAATGTTACTGAAAGTAACTTCTGCTGCATAGGTAGCACACTCATAAAATTGGTTGCAGACAACTCTAAATCATATGGTTAGTGCGCTAACAATGTTTAGATCATGTTAGCACATAGTAGTTATCAGCAAAATTGAACAGTACCCTGCATTCAGTTGAATGCATTACTTACTATTCAATTCATTCTGTGGTAAGTTGTGTACATAACTACTCTGGGTGGTTTGGAACTGTACAGATATTGCATGTAGAGTGCTCAGTGCCATGGAATACTCCAATGCAAGCTGAATTCAGTAACCTACTTGGTACCATTTACAGTGGAACAGCCATTGACTTGGATTTCTTCTGCAAAGGCTAAAGTTCCACTGTGTAGAGAAGGTAATGTTACCAAAAGTAACTTCTGCTGCATAGGTAGCACACTCATAAAATTGGTTGCAGACAACTCTGAATCATATGGCTAGTGTGCAAACAATGTTTAGATCATGTCAGCACATAGTAGTTATTAGCAAAATTGAACTGTACACTCCATTCAGTTGAATGCAGTACTTTCTATTCAATTCATTCTGTGGTAAGGTTGTGAACATAACTACTCTGGGTGGTTTGGAACTGTACAGATAATGCATGTAGAGTGCTCAGTGCCATGGAATACTCCAATGCAAGCTGAATTCAGTAACCTACTTGGTACCATTTACACTGGAACAGCCATTGACTTGGTTTACTCCTACAAAGGCTAAAGTTCCACTGTGTAGAGAAGATAATGTTACTGAAAGTAACTTCTGCTGCATAGGTAGCACACTCATAAAATTGTTTGCAGACAACTCTAAATCATATGGATAGTGTGATAACAACGTTTAGATCATGTCAGCACATAGTAGGTATCAGCAAAATTGAACTGTACACTCCATTCACTTGAATGCATTACTTTCTATTCAATGCATTCTGTGGTAAGGTTGTGTACATAACTGCTCTGGGTGGTTTGGAACGGTATAGATTTTGCATGTAGAGTGCTCAGTGCCATGGAATACTCCAATGCAATGTGAATTCACTAACCTACTTGGTACCATTTACAGTGGAACAGCCATTGACTTGGATTTCTTCTGCAAAGGCTAAAGTTCCACTGTGTAGAGAATGTAATGTTACTGAAAGTAACTTCTGGTGAATAGGTAGCACACTCATAAAATTAGTTGCAGTCAACTCTAAATCATATGGATAGTGTGATAACAATGTTTAGATCATGTCAGCACATAGTAGTTATCAGCAAAATTGAACAGTACCCTGCATTCAGTTGAATGCATTACTTACTATTCAATTCATTCTGTGGTAAGTTGTGTACATAACTACTCTGGGTGGTTTGGAACTGTACAGATATTGCATGTAGAGTGCTCAGTGCCATGGAATACTCCAATGCAAGCTGAATTCAGTAACCTACTTGGTACCATTTACAGTGGAACAGCCATTGACTTGGATTTCTTCTGCAAAGGCTAAAGTTCCACTGTGTAGAGAAGGTAATGTTACCAAACGTAACTTCTGCTGCATAGGTAGCACACTCATAAAATTGGTTGCAGACAACTCTGAATCATATGGCTAGTGTGCAAACAATGTTTAGATCATGTCAGCACATAGTAGTTATTAGCAAAATTGAACTGTACACTCCATTCAGTTGAATGCAGTACTTTCTATTCAATTCATTCTGTGGTAAGGTTGTGAACATAACTACTCTGGGTGGTTTGGAACTGTACAGATAATGCATGTAGTGTGCTCAGTGCCATGGAATACTCCAATGCAAGCTGAATTCAGTAACCTACTTGGTACCATTTACACTGGAACAGCCATTGACTTGGTTTACTCCTACAAAGGCTAAAGTTCCACTGTGTAGAGAAGATAATGTTACTGAAAGTAACTTCTGCTGCATAGGTAGCACACTCATAAAATTGTTTGCAGACAACTCTAAATCATATGGATAGTGTGATAACAATGTTTAGATCATGTCAGCACATAGTAGGTATCAGCAAAATTGAACTGTACACTCCATTCACTTGAATGCATTACTTTCTATTCAATGCATTCTGTGGTAAGGTTGTGTACATAACTGCTCTGGGTGGTTTGGAACTGTATAGATTTTGCATGTAGAGTGCTCAGTGCCATGGAATACTCCAATGCAATGTGAATTCACTAACCTACCTGGTACCATTTACAGTGGAACAGCCATTGACTTGGTTTACTTCTGCAAACGCTAAAGTTCCACTGTGTAGAGAATGTAATGTTACTGAAAGTAACTTCTGGAGAATAGGTAGCACACTCATAAAATTAGTTGCAGTCAACTCTAAATTATATGGATAGTGTGATAACAATGTTTAGATCATGTCAGCACATAGTAGTTATCAGCAAAATTGAACAGTACACTCCATTCAGTTGAATGCATTACTTTCTATTCAATTCATTCTGTGGTAAGGTTGTGTACATAACTACTCTGGGTGGTTTGGAACTGTACAGATATTGCATGTAGAGTGCTCAGTGCCATGGAATACTCCAATGCAAGCTGAATTCAGTAACCTACTTGGTACCATTTACAGTGGAACAGCCATTGACTTGGATTTCTTCTGCAAAGGCTAAAGTTCCACTGTGTAGAGAAGGTAATGTTACTGAAAGTAACTTCTGCTGCATAGGTAGCACACTCATAAAATTGGTTGCAGACAACTCTAAATCATATGGTTAGTGCGCTAACAATGTTTAGATCATGTTAGCACATAGTAGGTATCAGCAAATTTGAACTATACACTCCATTCAGTTGAATGCATTACTTTCTATTCAATGCATTCTGTGGTAATGTTGTGTACATAACTGCTTTGGGTGGTTTAGAACTGTACAGATAATGCATGTAGAGTGCTCAGTGCCATGGAATACTCCAATGCAATGTGAATTCACTAACCTACTTGGTACCATTTACAGTGGAACAGCCATTGACTTGGTTTACTTCTGCAAACGCTAAAGTTCCACTGTGTAGAGAATGTAATGTTACTGAAAGTAACTTCTGGTGAATAGGTAGCACACTCATAAAATTAGTTGCAGTCAACTCTAAATCATATGGATAGTGTGATAACAATGTTTAGATCATGTCAGCACATAGTAGTTATCAGCAAAATTGAACAGTACCCTGCATTCAGTTGAATGCATTACTTTCTATTCAATTCATTCTGTGGTAAGGTTGTGTACATAACTACTCTGGGTGGTTTGGAACTGTACAGATATTGCATGTAGAGTGCTCAGTGCCATGGAATACTCCAATGCAAGCTGAATTCAGTAACCTACTTGGTACCATTTACAGTGGAACATCCATTAACTTGGATTTCTTCTGCAAAGGCTAAAGTTCCACTGTGTAGAGAAGGTAATGTTACCAAAAGTAACTTCTGCTGCATAGGTAGCACACTCATAAAATTGGTTGCAGACAACTCTGAATCATATGGCTAGTGTGCAAAAAATGTTTAGATCATGTCAGCACATAGTAGTTATTAGCAAAATTGAACTGTACACTCCATTCAGTTGAATGCAGTACTTTCTATTCAATTCATTCTGTGGTAAGGTTGTGAACATAACTACTCTGGGTGGTTTGGAACTGTACAGATAATGCATGTAGAGTGCTCAGTGCCATGGAATACTCCAATGCAAGCTGAATTCAGTAACCTACTTGGTACCATTTACACTGGAACAGCCATTGACTTGGTTTACTTCTACAAAGGCTAAAGTTCCACTGTGTAGAGAAGGTAATGTTACTGAAAGTAACTTCTGCTGCATAGGTAGCACACTCATAAAATTGGTTGCAGACAACTCTAAATCATATGGTTAGTGCGCTAACAATGTTTAGATCATGTTAGCACATAGTAGGTATCAGCAAAATTGAACTATACACTCCATTCAGTTGAATGCATTACTTTCTATTCAATGCATTCTGTGGTAAGGTTGTGTACATAACTGCTCTGTGTGGTTTGGAACGGTATAGATTTTGCATGTAGAGTGCTCAGTGCCATGGAATACTCCAATGCAATGTGAATTCACTAACCTACTTGGTACCATTTACAGTGGAACAGCCATTGACTTGGATTTCTTCTGCAAAGGCTAAAGTTCCACTGTGTAGAGAATGTAATGTTACTGAAAGTAACTTCTGGTGAATAGGTAGCACACTCATAAAATTAGTTGCAGTCAACTCTAAATCATATGGATAGTGTGATAACAATGTTTAGATCATGTCAGCACATAGTAGTTATCAGCAAAATTGAACAGTACCCTGCATTCAGTTGAATGCATTACTTACTATTCAATTCATTCTGTGGTAAGGTTGTGTACATAACTACTCTGGGTTGTTTGGAACTGTACAGATATTGCATGTAGAGTGCTCAGTGCCATGGAATACTCCAATGCAAGCTGAATTCAGTAACCTACTTGGTACCATTTACAGTGGAACAGCCATTGACTTGGATTTCTTCTGCAAAGGCTAAAGTTCCACTGTGTAGAGAAGGTAATGTTACCAAAAGTAACTTCTGCTGCATAGGTAGCACACTCATAAAATTGGTTGCAGACAACTCTGAATCATATGGCTAGTGTGCAAACAATGTTTAGATCATGTCAGCACATAGTAGTTATTAGCAAAATTGAACTGTACACTCCATTGAGTTGAATGCAGTACTTTCTATTCAATTCATTCTGTGGTAAGGTTGTGAACGTAACTACTCTGGGTGGTTTGGAACTGTACAGATAATGCATGTAGAGTGCTCAGTGCCATGGAATACTCCAATGCAAGCTGAATTCAGTAACCTACTTGGTACCATTTACACTGGAACAGCCATTGACTTGGTTTACTTCTACAAAGGCTAAAGTTCCACTGTGTAGAGAAGATAATGTTACTGAAAGTAACTTCTGCTGCATAGGTAGCACACTCATAAAATTGTTTGCAGACAACTCTAAATCATATGGATAGTGTGATAACAATGTTTAGATCATGTCAGCACATAGTAGGTATCAGCAAAATTGAACTGTACACTCCATTCACTTGAATGCATTACTTTCTATTCAATGCATTCTGTGGTAAGGTTGTGTACATAACTGCTCTGGGTGGTTTGGAACTGTATAGATTTTGCATGTAGAGTGCTCAGTGCCATGGAATACTCCAATGCAATGTGAATTCACTAACCTACCTGGTACCATTTACAGTGGAACAGCCATTGACTTGGTTTACTTCTGCAAACGCTAAAGTACCACTGTGTAGAGAATGTAATGTTACTGAAAGTAACTTCTGGAGAATAGGTAGCACACTCATAAAATTAGTTGCAGTCAACTCTAAATTATATGGATAGTGTGATAACAATGTTTAGATCATGTCAGCACATAGTAGTTATCAGCAAAATTGAACAGTACACTCCATTCAGTTGAATGCATTACTTTCTATTCAATTCATTCTGTGGTAAGGTTGTGTACATAACTACTCTGGGTGGTTTGGAACTGTACAGATATTGCATGTAGAGACTTGGATTTCTTCTGCAAAGGCTAAAGTTCCACTGTGTAGAGAAGGTAATGTTACTGAAAGTAACTTCTGCTGCATAGGTAGCACACTCATAAAATTGGTTGCAGACAACTCTAAATCATATGGTTAGTGCGCTAACAATGTTTAGATCATGTTAGCACATAGTAGGTATCAGCAAAATTGAACTATACACTTCCATTCAGTTGAATGCATTACTTTCTATTCAATGCATTCTGTGGTAAGGTTGTGTACATAACTGCTCTGGGTGGTTTGGAACGGTATAGATTTTGCATGTAGAGTGCTCAGTGCCATGGAATACTCCAATGCAATGTGAATTCACTAACCTACTTGGTACCATTTACAGTGGAACAGCCATTGACTTGGATTTCTTCTGCAAAGGCTAAAGTTCCACTGTGTAGAGAAGGTAATGTTACCAAAAGTAACTTCTGCTGCATAGGTAGCACACTCATAAAATTGGTTGCAGACAACTCTGAATCATATGGCTAGTGTGCAAACAATGTTTAGATCATGTCAGCACATAGTAGTTATTAGCAAAATTGAACTGTACACTCCATTCAGTTGAATGCAGTACTTTCTATTCAATTCATTCTGTGGTAAGGTTGTGAACATAACTACTCTGGGTGGTTTGGAACTGTACAGATAATGCATGTAGAGTGCTCAGTGCCATGGAATACTCCAATGCAATGTGAATTCACTAACCTACTTGGTACCATTTACAGTGGAACAGCCATTGACTTGGATTTCTTCTGCAAAGGCTAAAGTTCCACTGTGTAGAGAATGTAATGTTACTGAAAGTAACTTCTGGTGAATAGGTAGCACACTCATAAAATTAGTTGCAGTCAACTCTAAATCATATGGATAGTGTGATAACAATGTTTAGATCATGTCAGCACATAGTAGTTATCAGCAAAATTGAACAGTACCCTGCATTCAGTTGAATGCATTACTTTCTATTCAATTCATTCTGTGGTAAGGTTGTGTACATAACTACTCTGGGTGGTTTGGAACTGTACAGATATTGCATGTAGAGTGCTCAGTGCCATGGAATACTCCAATGCAAGCTGAATTCAGTAACCTACTTGGTACCATTTACAGTGGAACAGCCATTGACTTGGATTTCTTCTGCAAAGGCTAAAGTTCCACTGTGTAGAGAAGGTAATGTTACCAAAAGTAACTTCTGCTGCATAGGTAGCACACTCATAAAATTGGTTGCAGACAACTCTGAATCATATGGCTAGTGTGCAAACAATGTTTAGATCATGTCAGCACATAGTAGTTATTAGCAAAATTGAACTGTACACTCCATTGAGTTGAATGCAGTTCTTTCTATTCAATTCATTCTGTGGTAAGGTTGTGAACATAACTACTCTGGGTGGTTTGGAACTGTACAGATAATGCATGTAGAGTGCTCAGTGCCATGGAATACTCCAATGCAAGCTGAATTCAGTAACCTACTTGGTACCATTTACACTGGAACAGCCATTGACTTGGTTTACTTCTACAAAGGCTAAAGTTCCACTGTGTAGAGAAGATAATGTTACTGAAAGTAACTTCTGCTGCATAGGTAGCACACTCATAAAATTGTTTGCAGACAACTCTAAATCATATGGATAGTGTGATAACAATGTTTAGATCATGTCAGCACATAGTAGGTATCAGCAAAATTGAACTGTACACTCCATTCACTTGAATGCATTACTTTCTATTCAATGCATTCTGTGGTAAGGTTGTGTACATAACTGCTCTGGGTGGTTTGGAACTGTATAGATTTTGCATGTAGAGTGCTCAGTGCCATGGAATACTCCAATGCAATGTGAATTCACTAACCTACCTGGTACCATTTACAGTGGAACAGCCATTGACTTGGTTTACTTCTGCAAACGCTAAAGTACCACTGTGTAGAGAATGTAATGTTACTGAAAGTAACTTCTGGAGAATAGGTAGCACACTCATAAAATTAGTTGCAGTCAACTCTAAATTATATGGATAGTGTGATAACAATGTTTAGATCATGTCAGCACATAGTAGTTATCAGCAAAATTGAACAGTACACTCCATTCAGTTGAATGCATTACTTTCTATTCAATTCATTCTGTGGTAAGGTTGTGTACATAACTACTCTGGGTGGTTTGGAACTGTACAGATATTGCATGTAGAGACTTGGATTTCTTCTGCAAAGGCTAAAGTTCCACTGTGTAGAGAAGGTAATGTTACTGAAAGTAACTTCTGCTGCATAGGTAGCACACTCATAAAATTGGTTGCAGACAACTCTAAATCATATGGTTAGTGCGCTAACAATGTTTAGATCATGTTAGCACATAGTAGGTATCAGCAAAATTGAACTATACACTTCCATTCAGTTGAATGCATTACTTTCTATTCAATGCATTCTGTGGTAAGGTTGTGTACATAACTGCTCTGGGTGGTTTGGAACGGTATAGATTTTGCATGTAGAGTGCTCAGTGCCATGGAATACTCCAATGCAATGTGAATTCACTAACCTACTTGGTACCATTTACAGTGGAACAGCCATTGACTTGGATTTCTTCTGCAAAGGCTAAAGTTCCACTGTGTAGAGAAGGTAATGTTACCAAAAGTAACTTCTGCTGCATAGGTAGCACACTCATAAAATTGGTTGCAGACAACTCTGAATCATATGGCTAGTGTGCAAACAATGTTTAGATCATGTCAGCACATAGTAGTTATTAGCAAAATTGAACTGTACACTCCATTCAGTTGAATGCAGTACTTTCTATTCAATTCATTCTGTGGTAAGGTTGTGAACATAACTACTCTGGGTGGTTTGGAACTGTACAGATAATGCATGTAGAGTGCTCAGTGCCATGGAATACTCCAATGCAATGTGAATTCACTAACCTACTTGGTACCATTTACAGTGGAACAGCCATTGACTTGGATTTCTTCTGCAAAGGCTAAAGTTCCACTGTGTAGAGAATGTAATGTTACTGAAAGTAACTTCTGGTGAATAGGTAGCACACTCATAAAATTAGTTGCAGTCAACTCTAAATCATATGGATAGTGTGATAACAATGTTTAGATCATGTCAGCACATAGTAGTTATCAGCAAAATTGAACAGTACCCTGCATTCAGTTGAATGCATTACTTTCTATTCAATTCATTCTGTGGTAAGGTTGTGTACATAACTACTCTGGGTGGTTTGGAACTGTACAGATATTGCATGTAGAGTGCTCAGTGCCATGGAATACTCCAATGCAAGCTGAATTCAGTAACCTACTTGGTACCATTTACAGTGGAACAGCCATTGACTTGGATTTCTTCTGCAAAGGCTAAAGTTCCACTGTGTAGAGAAGGTAATGTTACCAAAAGTAACTTCTGCTGCATAGGTAGCACACTCATAAAATTGGTTGCAGACAACTCTGAATCATATGGCTAGTGTGCAAACAATGTTTAGATCATGTCAGCACATAGTAGTTATTAGCAAAATTGAACTGTACACTCCATTGAGTTGAATGCAGTACTTTCTATTCAATTCATTCTGTGGTAAGGTTGTGAACATAACTACTCTGGGTGGTTTGGAACTGTACAGATAATGCATGTAGAGTGCTCAGTGCCATGGAATACTCCAATGCAAGCTGAATTCAGTAACCTACTTGGTACCATTTACACTGGAACAGCCATTGACTTGGTTTACTTCTACAAAGGCTAAAGTTCCACTGTGTAGAGAAGATAATGTTACTGAAAGTAACTTCTGCTACATAGGTAGCACACTCATAAAATTGTTTGCAGACAACTCTAAATCATATGGATAGTGTGATAACAATGTTTAGATCATGTCAGCACATAGTAGGTATCAGCAAAATTGAACTGTACACTCCATTCACTTGAATGCATTACTTTCTATTCAATGCATTCTGTGGTAAGGTTGTGTACATAACTGCTCTGGGTGGTTTGGAACTGTATAGATTTTGCATGTAGAGTGCTCAGTGCCATGGAATACTCCAATGCAATGTGAATTCACTAACCTACCTGGTACCATTTACAGTGGAACAGCCATTGACTTGGTTTACTTCTGCAAACGCTAAAGTTCCACTGTGTAGAGAATGTAATGTTACTGAAAGTAACTTCTGGAGAATAGGTAGCACACTCATAAAATTAGTTGCAGTCAACTCTAAATTATATGGATAGTGTGATAACAATGTTTAGATCATGTCAGCACATAGTAGTTATCAGCAAAATTGAACAGTACACTCCATTCAGTTGAATGCATTACTTTCTATTCAATTCATTCTGTGGTAAGGTTGTGTACATAACTACTCTGGGTGGTTTGGAACTGTACAGATATTGCATGTAGAGACTTGGATTTCTTCTGCAAAGGCTAAAGTTCCACTGTGTAGAGAAGGTAATGTTACTGAAAGTAACTTCTGCTGCATAGGTAGCACACTCATAAAATTGGTTGCAGACAACTCTAAATCATATGGTTAGTGCGCTAACAATGTTTAGATCATGTTAGCACATAGTAGGTATCAGCAAAATTGAACTATACACTTCCATTCAGTTGAATGCATTACTTTCTATTCAATGCATTCTGTGGTAAGGTTGTGTACATAACTGCTCTGGGTGGTTTGGAACGGTATAGATTTTGCATGTAGAGTGCTCAGTGCCATGGAATACTCCAATGCAATGTGAATTCACTAACCTACTTGGTACCATTTACAGTGGAACAGCCATTGACTTGGATTTCTTCTGCAAAGGCTAAAGTTCCACTGTGTAGAGAAGGTAATGTTACCAAAAGTAACTTCTGCTGCATAGGTAGCACACTCATAAAATTGGTTGCAGACAACTCTGAATCATATGGCTAGTGTGCAAACAATGTTTAGATCATGTCAGCACATAGTAGTTATTAGCAAAATTGAACTGTACACTCCATTCAGTTGAATGCAGTACTTTCTATTCAATTCATTCTGTGGTAAGGTTGTGAACATAACTACTCTGGGTGGTTTGGAACTGTACAGATAATGCATGTAGAGTGCTCAGTGCCATGGAATACTCCAATGCAAGCTGAATTCAGTAACCTACTTGGTACCATTTACACTGGAACAGCCATTGACTTGGTTTACTTCTACAAAGGCTAAAGTTCCACTGTGTAGAGAAGGTAATGTTACTGAAAGTAACTTCTGCTGCATAGGTAGCACACTCATAAAATTGGTTGCAGACAACTCTAAATCATATGGTTAGTGCGCTAACAATGTTTAGATCATGTTAGCACATAGTAGGTATCAGCAAAATTGAACTATACACTCCATTCAGTTGAATGCATTACTTTCTATTCAATGCATTCTGTGGTAAGGTTGTGTACATAACTGCTCTGGGTGGTTTGGAACGGTATAGATTTTGCATGTAGAGTGCTCAGTGCCATGGAATACTCCAATGCAATGTGAATTCACTAACCTACTTGGTACCATTTACAGTGGAACAGCCATTGACTTGGATTTCTTCTGCAAAGGCTAAAGTTCCACTGTGTAGAGAATGTAATGTTACTGAAAGTAACTTCTGGTGAATAGGTAGCACACTCATAAAATTAGTTGCAGTCAACTCTAAATCATATGGATAGTGTGATAACAATGTTTAGATCATGTCAGCACATAGTAGTTATCAGCAAAATTGAACAGTACCCTGCATTCAGTTGAATGCATTACTTTCTATTCAATTCATTCTGTGGTAAGGTTGTGTACATAACTACTCTGGGTGGTTTGGAACTGTACAGATATTGCATGTAGAGTGCTCAGTGCCATGGAATACTCCAATGCAAGCTGAATTCAGTAACCTACTTGGTACCATTTACAGTGGAACAGCCATTGACTTGGATTTCTTCTGCAAAGGCTAAAGTTCCACTGTGTAGAGAAGGTAATGTTACCAAAAGTAACTTCTGCTGCATAGGTAGCACACTCATAAAATTGGTTGCAGACAACTCTGAATCATATGGCTAGTGTGCAAACAATGTTTAGATCATGTCAGCACATAGTAGTTATTAGCAAAATTGAACTGTACACTCCATTGAGTTGAATGCAGTACTTTCTATTCAATTCATTCTGTGGTAAGGTTGTGAACATAACTACTCTGGGTGGTTTGGAACTGTACAGATAATGCATGTAGAGTGCTCAGTGCCATGGAATACTCCAATGCAAGCTGAATTCAGTAACCTACTTGGTACCATTTACACTGGAACAGCCATTGACTTGGTTTACTTCTACAAAGGCTAAAGTTCCACTGTGTAGAGAAGATAATGTTACTGAAAGTAACTTCTGCTGCATAGGTAGCACACTCATAAAATTGTTTGCAGACAACTCTAAATCATATGGATAGTGTGATAACAATGTTTAGATCATGTCAGCACATAGTAGGTATCAGCAAAATTGAACTGTACACTCCATTCACTTGAATGCATTACTTTCTATTCAATGCATTCTGTGGTAAGGTTGTGTACATAACTGCTCTGGGTGGTTTGGAACTGTATAGATTTTGCATGTAGAGTGCTCAGTGCCATGGAATACTCCAATGCAATGTGAATTCACTAACCTACCTGGTACCATTTACAGTGGAACAGCCATTGACTTGGTTTACTTCTGCAAACGCTAAAGTTCCACTGTGTAGAGAATGTAATGTTACTGAAAGTAACTTCTGGAGAATAGGTAGCACACTCATAAAATTAGTTGCAGTCAACTCTAAATTATATGGATAGTGTGATAACAATGTTTAGATCATGTCAGCACATAGTAGTTATCAGCAAAATTGAACAGTACACTCCATTCAGTTGAATGCATTACTTTCTATTCAATTCATTCTGTGGTAAGGTTGTGTACATAACTACTCTGGGTGGTTTGGAACTGTACAGATATTGCATGTAGAGACTTGGATTTCTTCTGCAAAGGCTAAAGTTCCACTGTGTAGAGAAGGTAATGTTACTGAAAGTAACTTCTGCTGCATAGGTAGCACACTCATAAAATTGGTTGCAGACAACTCTAAATCATATGGTTAGTGCGCTAACAATGTTTAGATCATGTTAGCCCATAGTAGGTATCAGCAAAATTGAACTATACACTTCCATTCAGTTGAATGCATTACTTTCTATTCAATGCATTCTGTGGTAAGGTTGTGTACATAACTGCTCTGGGTGGTTTGGAACGGTATAGATTTTGCATGTAGAGTGCTCAGTGCCATGGAATACTCCAATGCAATGTGAATTCACTAACCTACTTGGTACCATTTACAGTGGAACAGCCATTGACTTGGATTTCTTCTGCAAAGGCTAAAGTTCCACTGTGTAGAGAAGGTAATGTTACCAAAAGTAACTTCTGCTGCATAGGTAGCACACTCATAAAATTGGTTGCAGACAACTCTGAATCATATGGCTAGTGTGCAAACAATGTTTAGATCATGTCAGCACATAGTAGTTATTAGCAAAATTGAACTGTACACTCCATTCAGTTGAATGCAGTACTTTCTATTCAATTCATTCTGTGGTAAGGTTGTGAACATAACTACTCTGGGTGGTTTGGAACTGTACAGATAATGCATGTAGAGTGCTCAGTGCCATGGAATACTCCAATGCAAGCTGAATTCAGTAACCTACTTGGTACCATTTACACTGGAACAGCCATTGACTTGGTTTACTTCTACAAAGGCTAAAGTTCCACTGTGTAGAGAAGGTAATGTTACTGAAAGTAACTTCTGCTGCATAGGTAGCACACTCATAAAATTGGTTGCAGACAACTCTAAATCATATGGTTAGTGCGCTAACAATGTTTAGATCATGTTAGCACATAGTAGGTATCAGCAAAATTGAACTATACACTCCATTCAGTTGAATGCATTACTTTCTATTCAATGCATTCTGTGGTAAGGTTGTGTACATAACTGCTCTGGGTGGTTTGGAACGGTATAGATTTTGCATGTAGAGTGCTCAGTGCCATGGAATACTCCAATGCAATGTGAATTCACTAACCTACTTGGTACCATTTACAGTGGAACAGCCATTGACTTGGATTTCTTCTGCAAAGGCTAAAGTTCCACTGTGTAGAGAATGTAATGTTACTGAAAGTAACTTCTGGTGAATAGGTAGCACACTCATAAAATTAGTTGCAGTCAACTCTAAATCATATGGATAGTGTGATAACAATGTTTAGATCATGTCAGCACATAGTAGTTATCAGCAAAATTGAACAGTACCCTGCATTCAGTTGAATGCATTACTTTCTATTCAATTCATTCTGTGGTAAGGTTGTGTACATAACTACTCTGGGTGGTTTGGAACTGTACAGATATTGCATGTAGAGTGCTCAGTGCCATGGAATACTCCAATGCAAGCTGAATTCAGTAACCTACTTGGTACCATTTACACTGGAACAGCCATTGACTTGGTTTACTTCTACAAAGGCTAAAGTTCCACTGTGTAGAGAAGATAATGTTACTGAAAGTAACTTCTGCTGCATAGGTAGCACACTCATAAAATTGTTTGCAGACAACTCTAAATCATATGGATAGTGTGATAACAATGTTTAGATCATGTCAGCACATAGTAGGTATCAGCAAAATTGAACTGTACACTCCATTCACTTGAATGCATTACTTTCTATTCAATGCATTCTGTGGTAAGGTTGTGTACATAACTGCTCTGGGTGGTTTGGAACTGTATAGATTTTGCATGTAGAGTGCTCAGTGCCATGGAATACTCCAATGCAATGTGAATTCACTAACCTACCTGGTACCATTTACAGTGGAACAGCCATTGACTTGGTTTACTTCTGCAAACGCTAAAGTTCCACTGTGTAGAGAATGTAATGTTACTGAAAGTAACTTCTGGAGAATAGGTAGCACACTCATAAAATTAGTTGCAGTCAACTCTAAATTATATGGATAGTGTGATAACAATGTTTAGATCATGTCAGCACATAGTAGTTATCAGCAAAATTGAACAGTACACTCCATTCAGTTGAATGCATTACTTTCTATTCAATTCATTCTGTGGTAAGGTTGTGTACATAACTACTCTGGGTGGTTTGGAACTGTACAGATATTGCATGTAGAGACTTGGATTTCTTCTGCAAAGGCTAAAGTTCCACTGTGTAGAGAAGGTAATGTTACTGAAAGTAACTTCTGCTGCATAGGTAGCACACTCATAAAATTGGTTGCAGACAACTCTAAATCATATAGTTAGTGCGCTAACAATGTTTAGATCATGTTAGCACATAGTAGGTATCAGCAAAATTGAACTATACACTTCCATTCAGTTGAATGCATTACTTTCTATTCAATGCATTCTGTGGTAAGGTTGTGTACATAACTGCTCTGGGTGGTTTGGAACGGTATAGATTTTGCATGTAGAGTGCTCAGTGCCATGGAATACTCCAATGCAATGTGAATTCACTAACCTACTTGGTACCATTTACAGTGGAACAGCCATTGACTTGGATTTCTTCTGCAAAGGCTAAAGTTCCACTGTGTAGAGAATGTAATGTTACTGAAAGTAACTTCTGGTGAATAGGTAGCACACTCATAAAATTAGTTGCAGTCAACTCTAAATCATATGGATAGTGTGATAACAATGTTTAGATCATGTCAGCACATAGTAGTTATCAGCAAAATTGAACAGTACCCTGCATTCAGTTGAATGCATTACTTACTATTCAATTCATTCTGTGGTAAGTTGTGTACATAACTACTCTGGGTGGTTTGGAACTGTACAGATATTGCATGTAGAGTGCTCAGTGCCATGGAATACTCCAATGCAAGCTGAATTCAGTAACCTACTTGGTACCATTTACAGTGGAACAGCCATTGACTTGGATTTCTTCTGCAAAGGCTAAAGTTCCACTGTGTAGAGAAGGTAATGTTACTGAAAGTAACTTCTGCTGCATAGGTAGCACACTCATAAAATTGTTTGCAGACAACTCTAAATCATATGGATAGTGTGATAACAATGTTTAGATCATGTCAGCACATAGTAGGTATCAGCAAAATTGAACTGTACACTCCATTCACTTGAATGCATTACTTTCTATTCAATGCATTCTGTGGTAAGGTTGTGTACATAACTGCTCTGGGTGGTTTGGAACTGTATAGATTTTGCATGTAGAGTGCTCAGTGCCATGGAATACTCCAATGCAATGTGAATTCACTAACCTACCTGGTACCATTTACAGTGGAACAGCCATTGACTTGGTTTACTTCTGCAAACGCTAAAGTTCCACTGTGTAGAGAATGTAATGTTACTGAAAGTAACTTCTGGAGAATAGGTAGCACACTCATAAAATTAGTTGCAGTCAACTCTAAATTATATGGATAGTGTGATAACAATGTTTAGATCATGTCAGCACATAGTAGTTATCAGCAAAATTGAACAGTACACTCCATTCAGTTGAATGCATTACTTTCTATTCAATTCATTCTGTGGTAAGGTTGTGTACATAACTACTCTGGGTGGTTTGGAACTGTACAGATATTGCATGTAGAGACTTGGATTTCTTCTGCAAAGGCTAAAGTTCCACTGTGTAGAGAAGGTAATGTTACTGAAAGTAACTTCTGCTGCATAGGTAGCACACTCATAAAATTGGTTGCAGACAACTCTAAATCATATAGTTAGTGCGCTAACAATGTTTAGATCATGTTAGCACATAGTAGGTATCAGCAAAATTGAACTATACACTTCCATTCAGTTGAATGCATTACTTTCTATTCAATGCATTCTGTGGTAAGGTTGTGTACATAACTGCTCTGGGTGGTTTGGAACGGTATAGATTTTGCATGTAGAGTGCTCAGTGCCATGGAATACTCCAATGCAATGTGAATTCACTAACCTACTTGGTACCATTTACAGTGGAACAGCCATTGACTTGGATTTCTTCTGCAAAGGCTAAAGTTCCACTGTGTAGAGAATGTAATGTTACTGAAAGTAACTTCTGGTGAATAGGTAGCACACTCATAAAATTAGTTGCAGTCAACTCTAAATCATATGGATAGTGTGATAACAATGTTTAGATCATGTCAGCACATAGTAGTTATCAGCAAAATTGAACAGTACCCTGCATTCAGTTGAATGCATTACTTACTATTCAATTCATTCTGTGGTAAGTTGTGTACATAACTACTCTGGGTGGTTTGGAACTGTACAGATATTGCATGTAGAGTGTTCATGCCATGGAATACTCCAATGCAAGCTGAATTCAGTAACCTACTTGGTACCATTTACAGTGGAACAGCCATTGACTTGGATTTCTTCTGCAAAGGCTAAAGTTCCACTGTGTAGAGAAGGTAATGTTACTGAAAGTAACTTCTGCTGCATAGGTAGCACACTCATAAAATTGTTTGCAGACAACTCTAAATCATATGGATAGTGTGATAACAATGTTTAGATCATGTCAGCACATAGTAGGTATCAGCAAAATTGAACTGTACACTCCATTCACTTGAATGCATTACTTTCTATTCAATGCATTCTGTGGTAAGGTTGTGTACATAACTGCTCTGGGTGGTTTGGAACTGTATAGATTTTGCATGTAGAGTGCTCAGTGCCATGGAATACTCCAATGCAATGTGAATTCACTAACCTACCTGGTACCATTTACAGTGGAACAGCCATTGACTTGGTTTACTTCTGCAAACGCTAAAGTTCCACTGTGTAGAGAATGTAATGTTACTGAAAGTAACTTCTGGAGAATAGGTAGCACACTCATAAAATTAGTTGCAGTCAACTCTAAATTATATGGATAGTGTGATAACAATGTTTAGATCATGTCAGCACATAGTAGTTATCAGCAAAATTGAACAGTACACTCCATTCAGTTGAATGCATTACTTTCTATTCAATTCATTCTGTGGTAAGGTTGTGTACATAACTACTCTGGGTGGTTTGGAACTGTACAGATATTGCATGTAGAGACTTGGATTTCTTCTGCAAAGGCTAAAGTTCCACTGTGTAGAGAAGGTAATGTTACTGAAAGTAACTTCTGCTGCATAGGTAGCACACTCATAAAATTGGTTGCAGACAACTCTAAATCATATAGTTAGTGCGCTAACAATGTTTAGATCATGTTAGCACATAGTAGGTATCAGCAAAATTGAACTATACACTTCCATTCAGTTGAATGCATTACTTTCTATTCAATGCATTCTGTGGTAAGGTTGTGTACATAACTGCTCTGGGTGGTTTGGAACGGTATAGATTTTGCATGTAGAGTGCTCAGTGCCATGGAATACTCCAATGCAATGTGAATTCACTAACCTACTTGGTACCATTTACAGTGGAACAGCCATTGACTTGGATTTCTTCTGCAAAGGCTAAAGTTCCACTGTGTAGAGAATGTAATGTTACTGAAAGTAACTTCTGGTGAATAGGTAGCACACTCATAAAATTAGTTGCAGTCAACTCTAAATCATATGGATAGTGTGATAACAATGTTTAGATCATGTCAGCACATAGTAGTTATCAGCAAAATTGAACAGTACCCTGCATTCAGTTGAATGCATTACTTACTATTCAATTCATTCTGTGGTAAGTTGTGTACATAACTACTCTGGGTGGTTTGGAACTGTACAGATATTGCATGTAGAGTGCTCAGTGCCATGGAATACTCCAATGCAAGCTGAATTCAGTAACCTACTTGGTACCATTTACAGTGGAACAGCCATTGACTTGGATTTCTTCTGCAAAGGCTAAAGTTCCACTGTGTAGAGAAGGTAATGTTACCAAAAGTAACTTCTGCTGCATAGGTAGCACACTCATAAAATTGGTTGCAGACAACTCTGAATCATATGGCTAGTGTGCAAACAATGTTTAGATCATGTCAGCACATAGTAGTTATTAGCAAAATTGAACTGTACACTCCATTCAGTTGAATGCAGTACTTTCTATTCAATTCATTCTGTGGTAAGGTTGTGAACATAACTACTCTGGGTGGTTTGGAACTGTACAGATAATGCATGTAGAGTGCTCAGTGCCATGGAATACTCCAATGCAAGCTGAATTCAGTAACCTACTTGGTACCATTTACACTGGAACAGCCATTGACTTGGTTTACTCCTACAAAGGCTAAAGTTCCACTGTGTAGAGAAGATAATGTTACTGAAAGTAACTTCTGCTGCATAGGTAGCACACTCATAAAATTGTTTGCAGACAACTCTAAATCATATGGATAGTGTGATAACAATGTTTAGATCATGTCAGCACATAGTAGGTATCAGCAAAATTGAACTGTACACTCCATTCACTTGAATGCATTACTTTCTATTCAATGCATTCTGTGGTAAGGTTGTGTACATAACTGCTCTGGGTGGTTTGGAACTGTATAGATTTTGCATGTAGAGTGCTCAGTGCCATGGAATACTCCAATGCAATGTGAATTCACTAACCTACCTGGTACCATTTACAGTGGAACAGCCATTGACTTGGTTTACTTCTGCAAACGCTAAAGTTCCACTGTGTAGAGAATGTAATGTTACTGAAAGTAACTTCTGGAGAATAGGTAGCACACTCATAAAATTAGTTGCAGTCAACTCTAAATTATATGGATAGTGTTGATAACAATGTTTAGATCATGTCAGCACATAGTAGTTATCAGCAAAATTGAACAGTACACTCCATTCAGTTGAATGCATTACTTTCTATTCAATTCATTCTGTGGTAAGGTTGTGTACATAACTACTCTGGGTGGTTTGGAACTGTACAGATATTGCATGTAGAGTGCTCAGTGCCATGGAATACTCCAATGCAAGCTGAATTCAGTAACCTACTTGGTACCATTTACAGTGGAACAGCCATTGACTTGGATTTCTTCTGCAAAGGCTAAAGTTCCACTGTGTAGAGAAGGTAATGTTACTGAAAGTAACTTCTGCTGCATAGGTAGCACACTCATAAAATTGGTTGCAGACAACTCTAAATCATATGGTTAGTGCGCTAACAATGTTTAGATCATGTTAGCACATAGTAGGTATCAGCAAAATTGAACTATACACTTCCATTCAGTTGAATGCATTACTTTCTATTCAATGCATTCTGTGGTAAGGTTGTGTACATAACTGCTCTGGGTGGTTTGGAACGGTATAGATTTTGCATGTAGAGTGCTCAGTGCCATGGAATACTCCAATGCAATGTGAATTCACTAACCTACTTGGTACCATTTACAGTGGAACAGCCATTGACTTGGATTTCTTCTGCAAAGGCTAAAGTTCCACTGTGTAGAGAATGTAATGTTACTGAAAGTAACTTCTGGTGAATAGGTAGCACACTCATAAAATTAGTTGCAGTCAACTCTAAATCATATGGATAGTGTGATAACAATGTTTAGATCATATCAGCACATAGTAGTTATTAGCAAAATTGAACTGTACACTCCATTCAGTTGAATGCAGTACTTTCTATTCAATTCATTCTGTGGTAAGGTTGTGAACATAACTACTCTGGGTGGTTTGGAACTGTACAGATAATGCATGTAGAGTGCTCAGTGCCATGGAATACTCCAATGCAAGCTGAATTCAGTAACCTACTTGGTACCATTTACACTGGAACAGCCATTGACTTGGTTTACTCCTACAAAGGCTAAAGTTCCACTGTGTAGAGAAGATAATGTTACTGAAAGTAACTTCTGCTGCATAGGTAGCACACTCATAAAATTGTTTGCAGACAACTCTAAATCATATGGATAGTGTGATAACAATGTTTAGATCATGTCAGCACATAGTAGGTATCAGCAAAATTGAACTGTACACTCCATTCACTTGAATGCATTACTTTCTATTCAATGCATTCTGTGGTAAGGTTGTGTACATAACTGCTCTGGGTGGTTTGGAACTGTATAGATTTTGCATGTAGAGTGCTCAGTGCCATGGAATACTCCAATGCAATGTGAATTCACTAACCTACCTGGTACCATTTACAGTGGAACAGCCATTGACTTGGTTTACTTCTGCAAACGCTAAAGTTCCACTGTGTAGAGAATGTAATGTTACTGAAAGTAACTTCTGGAGAATAGGTAGCACACTCATAAAATTAGTTGCAGTCAACTCTAAATTATATGGATAGTGTTGATAACAATGTTTAGATCATGTCAGCACATAGTAGTTATCAGCAAAATTGAACAGTACACTCCATTCAGTTGAATGCATTACTTTCTATTCAATTCATTCTGTGGTAAGGTTGTGTACATAACTACTCTGGGTGGTTTGGAACTGTACAGATATTGCATGTAGAGTGCTCAGTGCCATGGAATACTCCAATGCAAGCTGAATTCAGTAACCTACTTGGTACCATTTACAGTGGAACAGCCATTGACTTGGATTTCTTCTGCAAAGGCTAAAGTTCCACTGTGTAGAGAAGGTAATGTTACTGAAAGTAACTTCTGCTGCATAGGTAGCACACTCATAAAATTGGTTGCAGACAACTCTAAATCATATGGTTAGTGCGCTAACAATGTTTAGATCATGTTAGCACATAGTAGGTATCAGCAAATTTGAACTATACACTCCATTCAGTTGAATGCATTACTTTCTATTCAATGCATTCTGTGGTAATGTTGTGTACATAACTGCTTTGGGTGGTTTAGAACTGTACAGATAATGCATGTAGAGTGCTCAGTGCCATGGAATACTCCAATGCAATGTGAATTCACTAACCTACTTGGTACCATTTACAGTGGAACAGCCATTGACTTGGTTTACTTCTGCAAACGCTAAAGTTCCACTGTGTAGAGAATGTAATGTTACTGAAAGTAACTTCTGGTGAATAGGTAGCACACTCATAAAATTAGTTGCAGTCAACTCTAAATCATATGGATAGTGTGATAACAATGTTTAGATCATGTCAGCACATAGTAGTTATCAGCAAAATTGAACAGTACCCTGCATTCAGTTGAATGCATTACTTTCTATTCAATTCATTCTGTGGTAAGGTTGTGTACATAACTACTCTGGGTGGTTTGGAACTGTACAGATATTGCATGTAGAGTGCTCAGTGCCATGGAATACTCCAATGCAAGCTGAATTCAGTAACCTACTTTGTACCATTTACAGTGGAACATCCATTAACTTGGATTTCTTCTGCAAAGGCTAAAGTTCCACTGTGTAGAGAAGGTAATGTTACCAAAAGTAACTTCTGCTGCATAGGTAGCACACTCATAAAATTGGTTGCAGACAACTCTGAATCATATGGCTAGTGTGCAAACAATGTTTAGATCATGTCAGCACATAGTAGTTATTAGCAAAATTGAACTGTACACTCCATTCAGTTGAATGCAGTACTTTCTATTCAATTCATTCTGTGGTAAGGTTGTGAACATAACTACTCTGGGTGGTTTGGAACTGTACAGATAATGCATGTAGAGTGCTCAGTGCCATGGAATACTCCAATGCAAGCTGAATTCAGTAACCTACTTGGTACCATTTACACTGGAACAGCCATTGACTTGGTTTACTTCTACAAAGGCTAAAGTTCCACTGTGTAGAGAAGGTAATGTTACTGAAAGTAACTTCTGCTGCATAGGTAGCACACTCATAAAATTGGTTGCAGACAACTCTAAATCATATGGTTAGTGCGCTAACAATGTTTAGATCATGTTAGCACATAGTAGGTATCAGCAAAATTGAACTATACACTCCATTCAGTTGAATGCATTACTTTCTATTCAATGCATTCTGTGGTAAGGTTGTGTACATAACTGCTCTGGGTGGTTTGGAACGGTATAGATTTTGCATGTAGAGTGCTCAGTGCCATGGAATACTCCAATGCAATGTGAATTCACTAACCTACTTGGTACCATTTACAGTGGAACAGCCATTGACTTGGATTTCTTCTGCAAAGGCTAAAGTTCCACTGTGTAGAGAATGTAATGTTACTGAAAGTAACTTCTGGTGAATAGGTAGCACACTCATAAAATTAGTTGCAGTCAACTCTAAATCATATGGATAGTGTGATAACAATGTTTAGATCATGTCAGCACATAGTAGTTATCAGCAAAATTGAACAGTACCCTGCATTCAGTTGAATGCATTACTTTCTATTCAATTCATTCTGTGGTAAGGTTGTGTACATAACTACTCTGGGTGGTTTGGAACTGTACAGATATTGCATGTAGAGTGCTCAGTGCCATGGAATACTCCAATGCAAGCTGAATTCAGTAACCTACTTGGTACCATTTACAGTGGAACAGCCATTGACTTGGATTTCTTCTGCAAAGGCTAAAGTTCCACTGTGTAGAGAAGGTAATGTTACCAAAAGTAACTTCTGCTGCATAGGTAGCACACTCATAAAATTGGTTGCAGACAACTCTGAATCATATGGCTAGTGTGCAAACAATGTTTAGATCATGTCAGCACATAGTAGTTATTAGCAAAATTGAACTGTACACTCCATTGAGTTGAATGCAGTACTTTCTATTCAATTCATTCTGTGGTAAGGTTGTGAACATAACTACTCTGGGTGGTTTGGAACTGTACAGATAATGCATGTAGAGTGCTCAGTGCCATGGAATACTCCAATGCAAGCTGAATTCAGTAACCTACTTGGTACCATTTACACTGGAACAGCCATTGACTTGGTTTACTTCTACAAAGGCTTAAGTTCCACTGTGTAGAGAAGATAATGTTACTGAAAGTAACTTCTGCTGCATAGGTAGCACACTCATAAAATTGTTTGCAGACAACTCTAAATCATATGGATAGTGTGATAACAATGTTTAGATCATGTCAGCACATAGTAGGTATCAGCAAAATTGAACTGTACACTCCATTCACTTGAATGCATTACTTTCTATTCAATGCATTCTGTGGTAAGGTTGTGTACATAACTGCTCTGGGTGGTTTGGAACTGTATAGATTTTGCATGTAGAGTGCTCAGTGCCATGGAATACTCCAATGCAATGTGAATTCACTAACCTACCTGGTACCATTTACAGTGGAACAGCCATTGACTTGGTTTACTTCTGCAAACGCTAAAGTTCCACTGTGTAGAGAATGTAATGTTACTGAAAGTAACTTCTGGAGAATAGGTAGCACACTCATAAAATTAGTTGCAGTCAACTCTAAATTATATGGATAGTGTGATAACAATGTTTAGATCATGTCAGCACATAGTAGTTATCAGCAAAATTGAACAGTACACTCCATTCAGTTGAATGCATTACTTTCTATTCAATTCATTCTGTGGTAAGGTTGTGTACATAACTACTCTGGGTGGTTTGGAACTGTACAGATATTGCATGTAGAGTGCTCAGTGCCATGGAATACTCCAATGCAAGCTGAATTCAGTAACCTACTTGGTACCATTTACAGTGGAACAGCCATTGACTTGGATTTCTTCTGCAAAGGCTAAAGTTCCACTGTGTAGAGAAGGTAATGTTACTGAAAGTAACTTCTGCTGCATAGGTAGCACACTCATAAAATTGGTTGCAGACAACTCTAAATCATATGGTTAGTGCGCTAACAATGTTTAGATCATGTTAGCACATAGTAGGTATCAGCAAATTTGAACTATACACTCCATTCAGTTGAATGCATTACTTTCTATTCAATGCATTCTGTGGTAATGTTGTGTACATAACTGCTTTGGGTGGTTTAGAACTGTACAGATAATGCATGTAGAGTGCTCAGTGCCATGGAATACTCCAATGCAATGTGAATTCACTAACCTACTTGGTACCATTTACAGTGGAACAGCCATTGACTTGGTTTACTTCTGCAAACGCTAAAGTTCCACTGTGTAGAGAATGTAATGTTACTGAAAGTAACTTCTGGTGAATAGGTAGCACACTCATAAAATTAGTTGCAGTCAACTCTAAATCATATGGATAGTGTGATAACAATGTTTAGATCATGTCAGCACATAGTAGTTATCAGCAAAATTGAACAGTACCCTGCATTCAGTTGAATGCATTACTTTCTATTCAATTCATTCTGTGGTAAGGTTGTGTACATAACTACTCTGGGTGGTTTGGAACTGTACAGATATTGCATGTAGAGTGCTCAGTGCCATGGAATACTCCAATGCAAGCTGAATTCAGTAACCTACTTGGTACCATTTACAGTGGAACATCCATTAACTTGGATTTCTTCTGCAAAGGCTAAAGTTCCACTGTGTAGAGAAGGTAATGTTACCAAAAGTAACTTCTGCTGCATAGGTAGCACACTCATAAAATTGGTTGCAGACAACTCTGAATCATATGGCTAGTGTGCAAACAATGTTTAGATCATGTCAGCACATAGTAGTTATTAGCAAAATTGAACTGTACACTCCATTCAGTTGAATGCAGTACTTTCTATTCAATTCATTCTGTGGTAAGGTTGTGAACATAACTACTCTGGGTGGTTTGGAACTGTACAGATAATGCATGTAGAGTGCTCAGTGCCATGGAATACTCCAATGCAAGCTGAATTCAGTAACCTACTTGGTACCATTTACACTGGAACAGCCATTGACTTGGTTTACTTCTACAAAGGCTAAAGTTCCACTGTGTAGAGAAGGTAATGTTACTGAAAGTAACTTCTGCTGCATAGGTAGCACACTCATAAAATTGGTTGCAGACAACTCTAAATCATATGGTTAGTGCGCTAACAATGTTTAGATCATGTTAGCACATAGTAGGTATCAGCAAAATTGAACTATACACTCCATTCAGTTGAATGCATTACTTTCTATTCAATGCATTCTGTGGTAAGGTTGTGTACATAACTGCTCTGGGTGGTTTGGAACGGTATAGATTTTGCATGTAGAGTGCTCAGTGCCATGGAATACTCCAATGCAATGTGAATTCACTAACCTACTTGGTACCATTTACAGTGGAACAGCCATTGACTTGGATTTCTTCTGCAAAGGCTAAAGTTCCACTGTGTAGAGAATGTAATGTTACTGAAAGTAACTTCTGGTGAATAGGTAGCACACTCATAAAATTAGTTGCAGTCAACTCTAAATCATATGGATAGTGTGATAACAATGTTTAGATCATGTCAGCACATAGTAGTTATCAGCAAAATTGAACAGTACCCTGCATTCAGTTGAAAGCATTACTTTCTATTCAATTCATTCTGTGGTAAGGTTGTGTACATAACTACTCTGGGTGGTTTGGAACTGTACAGATATTGCATGTAGAGTGCTCAGTGCCATGGAATACTCCAATGCAAGCTGAATTCAGTAACCTACTTGGTACCATTTACAGTGGAACAGCCATTGACTTGGATTTCTGCTGCAAAGGCTAAAGTTCCACTGTGTAGAGAAGGTAATGTTACCAAAAGTAACTTCTGCTGCATAGGTAGCACACTCATAAAATTGGTTGCAGACAACTCTGAATCATATGGCTAGTGTGCAAACAATGTTTAGATCATGTCAGCACATAGTAGTTATTAGCAAAATTGAACTGTACACTCCATTGAGTTGAATGCAGTACTTTCTATTCAATTCATTCTGTGGTAAGGTTGTGAACATAACTACTCTGGGTGGTTTGGAACTGTACAGATAATGCATGTAGAGTGCTCAGTGCCATGGAATACTCCAATGCAAGCTGAATTCAGTAACCTACTTGGTACCATTTACACTGGAACAGCCATTGACTTGGTTTACTTCTACAAAGGCTAAAGTTCCACTGTGTAGAGAAGATAATGTTACTGAAAGTAACTTCTGCTGCATAGGTAGCACACTCATAAAATTGTTTGCAGACAACTCTAAATCATATGGATAGTGTGATAACAATGTTTAGATCATGTCAGCACATAGTAGGTATCAGCAAAATTGAACTGTACACTCCATTCACTTGAATGCATTACTTTCTATTCAATGCATTCTGTGGTAAGGTTGTGTACATAACTGCTCTGGGTGGTTTGGAACTGTATAGATTTTGCATGTAGAGTGCTCAGTGCCATGGAATACTCCAATGCAATGTGAATTCACTAACCTACCTGGTACCATTTACAGTGGAACAGCCATTGACTTGGTTTACTTCTGCAAACGCTAAAGTTCCACTGTGTAGAGAATGTAATGTTACTGAAAGTAACTTCTGGAGAATAGGTAGCACACTCATAAAATTAGTTGCAGTCAACTCTAAATTATATGGATAGTGTGATAACAATGTTTAGATCATGTCAGCACATAGTAGTTATCAGCAAAATTGAACAGTACCCTGCATTCAGTTGAATGCATTACTTTCTATTCAATTCATTCTGTGGTAAGGTTGTGTACATAACTACTCTGGGTGGTTTGGAACTGTACAGATATTGCATGTAGAGTGCTCAGTGCCATGGAATACTCCAATGCAAGCTGAATTCAGTAACCTACTTGGTACCATTTACAGTGGAACATCCATTAACTTGGATTTCTTCTGCAAAGGCTAAAGTTCCACTGTGTAGAGAAGGTAATGTTACCAAAAGTAACTTCTGCTGCATAGGTAGCACACTCATAAAATTGGTTGCAGACAACTCTGAATCATATGGCTAGTGTGCAAACAATGTTTAGATCATGTCAGCACATAGTAGTTATTAGCAAAATTGAACTGTACACTCCATTCAGTTGAATGCAGTACTTTCTATTCAATTCATTCTGTGGTAAGGTTGTGAACATAACTACTCTGGGTGGTTTGGAACTGTACAGATAATGCATGTAGAGTGCTCAGTGCCATGGAATACTCCAATGCAAGCTGAATTCAGTAACCTACTTGGTACCATTTACACTGGAACAGCCATTGACTTGGTTTACTTCTACAAAGGCTAAAGTTCCACTGTGTAGAGAAGGTAATGTTACTGAAAGTAACTTCTGCTGCATAGGTAGCACACTCATAAAATTGGTTGCAGACAACTCTAAATCATATGGTTAGTGCGCTAACAATGTTTAGATCATGTTAGCACATAGTAGGTATCAGCAAAATTGAACTATACACTCCATTCAGTTGAATGCATTACTTTCTATTCAATGCATTCTGTGGTAAGGTTGTGTACATAACTGCTCTGGGTGGTTTGGAACGGTATAGATTTTGCATGTAGAGTGCTCAGTGCCATGGAATACTCCAATGCAATGTGAATTCACTAACCTACTTGGTACCATTTACAGTGGAACAGCCATTGACTTGGATTTCTTCTGCAAAGGCTAAAGTTCCACTGTGTAGAGAATGTAATGTTACTGAAAGTAACTTCTGGTGAATAGGTAGCACACTCATAAAATTAGTTGCAGTCAACTCTAAATCATATGGATAGTGTGATAACAATGTTTAGATCATGTCAGCACATAGTAGTTATCAGCAAAATTGAACAGTACCCTGCATTCAGTTGAATGCATTACTTTCTATTCAATTCATTCTGTGGTAAGGTTGTGTACATAACTACTCTGGGTGGTTTGGAACTGTACAGATATTGCATGTAGAGTGCTCAGTGCCATGGAATACTCCAATGCAAGCTGAATTCAGTAACCTACTTGGTACCATTTACAGTGGAACAGCCATTGACTTGGATTTCTTCTGCAAAGGCTAAAGTTCCACTGTGTAGAGAAGGTAATGTTACCAAAAGTAACTTCTGCTGCATAGGTAGCACACTCATAAAATTGGTTGCAGACAACTCTGAATCATATGGCTAGTGTGCAAACAATGTTTAGATCATGTCAGCACATAGTAGTTATTAGCAAAATTGAACTGTACACTCCATTGAGTTGAATGCAGTACTTTCTATTCAATTCATTCTGTGGTAAGGTTGTGAACATAACTACTCTGGGTGGTTTGGAACTGTACAGATAATGCATGTAGAGTGCTCAGTGCCATGGAATACTCCAATGCAAGCTGAATTCAGTAACCTACTTGGTACCATTTACACTGGAACAGCCATTGACTTGGTTTACTTCTACAAAGGCTAAAGTTCCACTGTGTAGAGAAGATAATGTTACTGAAAGTAACTTCTGCTGCATAGGTAGCACACTCATAAAATTGTTTGCAGACAACTCTAAATCATATGGATAGTGTGATAACAATGTTTAGATCATGTCAGCACATAGTAGGTATCAGCAAAATTGAACTGTACACTCCATTCACTTGAATGCATTACTTTCTATTCAATGCATTCTGTGGTAAGGTTGTGTACATAACTGCTCTGGGTGGTTTGGAACTGTATAGATTTTGCATGTAGAGTGCTCAGTGCCATGGAATACTCCAATGCAATGTGAATTCACTAACCTACCTGGTACCATTTACAGTGGAACAGCCATTGACTTGGTTTACTTCTGCAAACGCTAAAGTTCCACTGTGTAGAGAATGTAATGTTACTGAAAGTAACTTCTGGAGAATAGGTAGCACACTCATAAAATTAGTTGCAGTCAACTCTAAATTATATGGATAGTGTGATAACAATGTTTAGATCATGTCAGCACATAGTAGTTATCAGCAAAATTGAACAGTACACTCCATTCAGTTGAATGCATTACTTTCTATTCAATTCATTCTGTGGTAAGGTTGTGTACATAACTACTCTGGGTGGTTTGGAACTGTACAGATATTGCATGTAGAGTGCTCAGTGCCATGGAATACTCCAATGCAAGCTGAATTCAGTAACCTACTTGGTACCATTTACAGTGGAACAGCCATTGACTTGGATTTCTTCTGCAAAGGCTAAAGTTCCACTGTGTAGAGAAGGTAATGTTACTGAAAGTAACTTCTGCTGCATAGGTAGCACACTCATAAAATTGGTTGCAGACAACTCTAAATCATATGGTTAGTGCGCTAACAATGTTTAGATCATGTTAGCACATAGTAGGTATCAGCAAAATTGAACTATACACTCCATTCAGTTGAATGCATTACTTTCTATTCAATGCATTCTGTGGTAAGGTTGTGTACATAACTGCTCTGGGTGGTTTGGAACTGTACAGATAATGCATGTAGAGTGCTCAGTGCCATGGAATACTCCAATGCAATGTGAATTCACTAACCTACTTGGTACCATTTACAGTGGAACAGCCATTGACTTGGATTTCTTCTGCAAACGCTAAAGTTCCACTGTGTAGAGAATGTAATGTTACTGAAAGTAACTTCTGGAGAATAGGTAGCACACTCATAAAATTGGTTGCAGACAACTCTGAATCATATGGCTAGTGTGCAAACAATGTTTAGATCATGTCAGCACATAGTAGTTATTAGCAAAATTGAACTGTACACTCCATTCAGTTGAATGCAGTACTTTCTATTCAATTCATTCTGTGGTAAGGTTGTGAACATAACTACTCTGGGTGGTTTGGAACTGTACAGATAATGCATGTAGAGTGCTCAGTGCCATGGAATACTCCAATGCAAGCTGAATTCAGTAACCTACTTGGTACCATTTACACTGGAACAGCCATTGACTTGGTTTACTTCTACAAAGGCTAAAGTTCCACTGTGTAGAGAAGATAATGTTACTGAAAGTAACTTCTGCTGCATAGGTAGCACACTCATAAAATTGTTTGCAGACAACTCTAAATCATATGGATAGTGTGATAACAATGTTTAGATCATGTCAGCACATAGTAGGTATCAGCAAAATTGAACTGTACACTCCATTCACTTGAATGCATTACTTTCTATTCAATGCATTCTGTGGTAAGGTTGTGTACATAACTGCTCTGGGTGGTTTGGAACTGTATAGATTTTGCATATAGAGTGCTCAGTGCCATGGAATACTCCAATGCAATGTGAATTCACTAACCTACCTGGTACCATTTACAGTGGAACAGCCATTGACTTGGTTTACTTCTGCAAACGCTAAAGTTCCACTGTGTAGAGAATGTAATGTTACTGAAAGTAACTTCTGGAGAATAGGTAGCACACTCATAAAATTAGTTGCAGTCAACTCTAAATTATATGGATAGTGTGATAACAATGTTTAGATCATGTCAGCACATAGTAGTTATCAGCAAAATTGAACAGTACACTCCATTCAGTTGAATGCATTACTTTCTATTCAATGCATTCTGCGGTAAGGTTGTGTACATAACTGCTCTGGGTGGTTTGGAACTGTATAGATTTTGCATGTAGAGTGCTCAGTGCCATGGAATACTCCAATGCAATGTGAATTCACTAACCTACCTGGTACCATTTACAGTGGAACAGCCATTGACTTGGTTTACTTCTGCAAACGCTGAAGTTCCACTGTGTAGAGAATGTAATGTTACTGAAAGTAACTTCTGGTGAATAGGTAGCACACTCATAAAATTAGTTGCAGTCAACTCTAAATCATATGGATAGTGTGATCACAATGTTTAGATCATGTCAGCACATAGTAGTTATCAGCAAAATTGAACAGTACCCTGCATTCAGTTGAATGCATTACTTTCTATTCAATTCATTCTGTGGTAAGGTTGTGTACATAACTACTCTGGGTGGTTTGGAACTGTACAGATATTGCATGTAGAGTGCTCAGTGCAATGGAATACTCCAATGCAAGCTGAATTCAGTAACCTACTTGGTACCATTTACAGTGGAACAGCCATTGACTTGGATTTCTTCTGCAAAGGCTAAAGTTCCACTGTGTAGAGAAGGTAATGTTACCAAAAGTAACTTCTGCTGCATAGGTAGCACACTCATAAAATTGTTTGCAGACAACTCTAAATCATATGGATAGTGTGATAACAATGTTTAGATCATGTCAGCACATAGTAGGTATCAGCAAAATTGAACTGTACACTCCATTCACTTGAATGCATTACTTTCTATTCAATGCATTCTGTGGTAAGGTTGTGTACATAACTGCTCTGGGTGGTTTGGAACTGTATAGATTTTGCATATAGAGTGCTCAGTGCCATGGAATACTCCAATGCAATGTGAATTCACTAACCTACCTGGTACCATTTACAGTGGAACAGCCATTGACTTGGTTTACTTCTGCAAACGCTAAAGTTCCACTGTGTAGAGAATGTAATGTTACTGAAAGTAACTTCTGGAGAATAGGTAGCACACTCATAAAATTAGTTGCAGTCAACTCTAAATTATATGGATAGTGTGATAACAATGTTTAGATCATGTCAGCACATAGTAGTTATCAGCAAAATTGAACAGTACACTCCATTCAGTTGAATGCATTACTTTCTATTCAATGCATTCTGCGGTAAGGTTGTGTACATAACTGCTCTGGGTGGTTTGGAACTGTATAGATTTTGCATGTAGAGTGCTCAGTGCCATGGAATACTCCAATGCAATGTGAATTCACTAACCTACCTGGTACCATTTACAGTGGAACAGCCATTGACTTGGTTTACTTCTGCAAACGCTGAAGTTCCACTGTGTAGAGAATGTAATGTTACTGAAAGTAACTTCTGGTGAATAGGTAGCACACTCATAAAATTAGTTGCAGTCAACTCTAAATCATATGGATAGTGTGATCACAATGTTTAGATCATGTCAGCACATAGTAGTTATCAGCAAAATTGAACAGTACCCTGCATTCAGTTGAATGCATTACTTTCTATTCAATTCATTCTGTGGTAAGGTTGTGTACATAACTACTCTGGGTGGTTTGGAACTGTACAGATATTGCATGTAGAGTGCTCAGTGCAATGGAATACTCCAATGCAAGCTGAATTCAGTAACCTACTTGGTACCATTTACAGTGGAACAGCCATTGACTTGGATTTCTTCTGCAAAGGCTAAAGTTCCACTGTGTAGAGAAGGTAATGTTACCAAAAGTAACTTCTGCTGCATAGGTAGCACACTCATAAAATTGGTTGCAGACAACTCTGAATCATATGGCTAGTGTGCAAACAATGTTTAGATCATGTCAGCACATAGTAGTTATTAGCAAAATTGAACTGTACACTCCATTCAGTTGAATGCATTACTTTCTATTCAATTCATTCTGTGGTAAGGTTGTGAACATAACTACTCTGGGTGGTTTGGAACTGTACAGATAATGCATGTAGAGTGCTCAGTGCCATGGAATACTCCAATGCAAGCTGAATTCAGTAACCTACTTGGTACCATTTACACTGGAACAGCCATTGACTTGGTTTACTTCTACAAAGGCTAAAGTTCCACTGTGTAGAGAAGATAATGTTACTGAAAGTAACTTCTGCTGCATAGGTAGCACACTCATAAAATTGTTTGCAGACAACTCTAAATCATATGGATAGTGTGATAACAATGTTTAGATCATGTCAGCACATAGTAGGTATCAGCAAAATTGAACTGTACACTCCATTCACTTGAATGCATTACTTTCTATTCAATGCATTCTGTGGTAAGGTTGTGTACATAACTGCTCTGGGTGGTTTGGAACTGTATAGATTTTGCATATAGAGTGCTCAGTGCCATGGAATACTCCAATGCAATGTGAATTCACTAACCTACCTGGTACCATTTACAGTGGAACAGCCATTGACTTGGTTTACTTCTGCAAACGCTAAAGTTCCACTGTGTAGAGAATGTAATGTTACTGAAAGTAACTTCTGGAGAATAGGTAGCACACTCATAAAATTAGTTGCAGTCAACTCTAAATTATATGGATAGTGTGATAACAATGTTTAGATCATGTCAGCACATAGTAGTTATCAGCAAAATTGAACAGTACACTCCATTCAGTTGAATGCATTACTTTCTATTCAATGCATTCTGCGGTAAGGTTGTGTACATAACTGCTCTGGGTGGTTTGGAACTGTATAGATTTTGCATGTAGAGTGCTCAGTGCCATGGAATACTCCAATGCAATGTGAATTCACTAACCTACCTGGTACCATTTACAGTGGAACAGCCATTGACTTGGTTTACTTCTGCAAACGCTGAAGTTCCACTGTGTAGAGAATGTAATGTTACTGAAAGTAACTTCTGGTGAATAGGTAGCACACTCATAAAATTAGTTGCAGTCAACTCTAAATCATATGGATAGTGTGATAACAATGTTTAGATCATGTCAGCACATAGTAGTTATCAGCAAAATTGAACAGTACCCTGCATTCAGTTGAATGCATTACTTTCTATTCAATTCATTCTGTGGTAAGGTTGTGTACATAACTACTCTGGGTGGTTTGGAACTGTACAGATATTGCATGTAGAGTGCTCAGTGCCATGGAATACTCCAATGCAAGCTGAATTCAGTAACCTACTTGGTACCATTTACAGTGGAACAGCCATTGACTTGGATTTCTTCTGCAAAGGCTAAAGTTCCACTGTGTAGAGAAGGTAATGTTACCAAAAGTAACTTCTGCTGCATAGGTAGCACACTCATAAAATTGGTTGCAGACAACTCTGAATCATATGGCTAGTGTGCAAACAATGTTTAGATCATGTCAGCACATTGTAGTTATTAGCAAAATTGAACTGTACACTCCATTCAGTTGAATGCAGTACTTTCTATTCAATTCATTCTGTGGTAAGGTTGTGAACATAACTACTCTGGGTGGTTTGGAACTGTACAGATAATGCATGTAGAGTGCTCAGTGCCATGGAATACTCCAATGCAAGCTGAATTCAGTAACCTACTTGGTACCATTTACACTGGAACAGCCATTGACTTGGTTTACTTCTACAAAGGCTAAAGTTCCACTGTGTAGAGAAGATAATGTTACTGAAAGTAACTTCTGCTGCATAGGTAGCACACTCATAAAATTGTTTGCAGACAACTCTAAATCATATGGATAGTGTGATAACAATGTTTAGATCATGTCAGCACATAGTAGGTATCAGCAAAATTGAACTGTACACTCCATTCACTTGAATGCATTACTTTCTATTCAATGCATTCTGTGGTAAGGTTGTGTACATAACTGCTCTGGGTGGTTTGGAACTGTATAGATTTTGCATATAGAGTGCTCAGTGCCATGGAATACTCCAATGCAATGTGAATTCACTAACCTACCTGGTACCATTTACAGTGGAACAGCCATTGACTTGGTTTACTTCTGCAAACGCTAAAGTTCCACTGTGTAGAGAATGTAATGTTACTGAAAGTAACTTCTGGAGAATAGGTAGCACACTCATAAAATTAGTTGCAGTCAACTCTAAATTATATGGATAGTGTGATAACAATGTTTAGATCATGTCAGCACATAGTAGTTATTAGCAAAATTGAACTGTACACTCCATTCAGTTGAATGCAGTACTTTCTATTCAATTCATTCTGTGGTAAGGTTGTGAACATAACTACTCTGGGTGGTTTGGAACTGTACAGATAATGCATGTAGAGTGCTCAGTGCCATGGAATACTCCAATGCAAGCTGAATTCAGTAACCTACTTGGTACCATTTACAGTGGAACAGCCATTGACTTGGATTTCTTCTGCAAAGGCTAAAGTTCCACTGTGTAGAGAAGGTAATGTTACCAAAAGTAACTTCTGCTGCATAGGTAGCACACTCATAAAATTGGTTGCAGACAACTCTGAATCATATGGCTAGTGTGCAAACAATGTTTAGATCATGTCAGCACATAGTAGTTATTAGCAAAATTGAACTGTACACTTCATTCAGTTGAATGCAGTACTTTCTATTCAATTCATTCTGTGGTAAGGTTGTGAACATAACTACTCTGGGTGGTTTGGAACTGTACAGATAATGCATGTAGAGTGCTCAGTGCCATGGAATACTCCAATGCAAGCTGAATTCAGTAACCTACTTGGTACCATTTACACTGGAACAGCCATTGACTTGGTTTACTTCTACAAAGGCTAAAGTTCCACTGTGTAGAGAAGATAATGTTACTGAAAGTAACTTCTGCTGCATAGGTAGCACACTCATAAAATTGTTTGCAGACAACTCTAAATCATATGGATAGTGTGATAACAATGTTTAGATCATGTCAGCACATAGTAGGTATCAGCAAAATTGAACTGTACACTCCATTCACTTGAATGCATTACTTTCTATTCAATGCATTCTGTGGTAAGGTTGTGTACATAACTGCTCTGGGTGGTTTGGAACTGTATAGATTTTGCATATAGAGTGCTCAGTGCCATGGAATACTCCAATGCAATGTGAATTCACTAACCTACCTGGTACCATTTACAGTGGAACAGCCATTGACTTGGTTTACTTCTGCAAACGCTAAAGTTCCACTGTGTAGAGAATGTAATGTTACTGAAAGTAACTTCTGGAGAATAGGTAGCACACTCATAAAATTAGTTGCAGTCAACTCTAAATTATATGGATAGTGTGATAACAATGTTTAGATCATGTCAGCACATAGTAGTTATTAGCAAAATTGAACTGTACACTCCATTCAGTTGAATGCAGTACTTTCTATTCAATTCATTCTGTGGTAAGGTTGTGAACATAACTACTCTGGGTGGTTTGGAACTGTACAGATAATGCATGTAGAGTGCTCAGTGCCATGGAATACTCCAATGCAAGCTGAATTCAGTAACCTACTTGGTACCATTTACAGTGGAACAGCCATTGACTTGGTTTACTTCTGCAAACGCTAAAGTTCCACTGTGTAGAGAATGTAATGTTACTGAAAGTAACTTCTGGTGAATAGGTAGCACACTCATAAAATTAGTTGCAGTCAACTCTAAATCATATGGATAGTGTGATAACAATGTTTAGATCATGTCAGCACATAGTAGTTATCAGCAAAATTGAACAGTACCCTGCATTCAGTTGAATGCATTACTTTCTATTCAATTCATTCTGTGGTAAGGTTGTGTACATAACTACTCTGGGTGGTTTGGAACTGTACAGATATTGCATGTAGAGTGCTCAGTGCCATGGAATACTCCAATGCAAGCTGAATTCAGTAACCTACTTGGTACCATTTACAGTGGAACATCCATTGACTTGGATTTCTTCTGCAAAGGCTAAAGTTCCACTGTGTAGAGAAGGTAATGTTACCAAAAGTAACTTCTGCTGCATAGGTAGCACACTCATAAAATTGGTTGCAGACAACTCTGAATCATATGGCTAGTGTGCAAACAATGTTTAGATCATGTCAGCACATAGTAGTTATTAGCAAAATTGAACTGTACACTCCATTCAGTTGAATGCAGTACTTTCTTTTCAATTCATTCTGTGGTAAGGTTGTGAACATAACTACTCTGGGTGGTTTGGAACTGTACAGATAATGCATGTGGAGTGCTCAGTGCCATGGAATACTCCAATGCAAGCTGAATTCAGTAACCTACTTGGTACCATTTACACTGGAACAGCCATTGACTTGGTATACTTCTACAAAGGCTAAAGTTCCACTGTGTAGAGAAGATAATGTTACTGAAAGTAACTTCTGCTGCATAGGTAGCACACTCATAAAATTGTTTGCAGACAACTCTAAATCATATGGATAGTGTGATAACAATGTTTAGATCATGTCAGCACATAGTAGGTATCAGCAAAATTGAACTGTACACTCCATTCACTTGAATGCATTACTTTCTATTCAATGCATTCTGTGGTAAGGTTGTGTACATAACTGCTCTGGGTGGTTTGGAACTGTATAGATTTTGCATGTAGAGTGCTCAGTGCCATGGAATACTCCAATGCAATGTGAATTCACTAACCTACCTGGTACCATTTACAGTGGAACAGCCATTGACTTGGTTTACTTCTGCAAACGCTAAAGTTCCACTGTGTAGAGAATGTAATGTTACTGAAAGTAACTTCTGGAGAATAGGTAGCACACTCATAAAATTAGTTGCAGTCAACTCTAAATTATATGGATAGTGTTGATAACAATGTTTAGATCATGTCAGCACATAGTAGTTATCAGCAAAATTGAACAGTACACTCCATTCAGTTGAATGCATTACTTTCTATTCAATTCATTCTGTGGTAAGGTTGTGTACATAACTACTCTGGGTGGTTTGGAACTGTACAGATATTGCATGTAGAGTGCTCAGTGCCATGGAATACTCCAATGCAAGCTGAATTCAGTAACCTACTTGGTACCATTTGCAGTGGAACAGCCATTGACTTGGATTTCTTCTGCAAAGGCTAAAGTTCCACTGTGTAGAGAAGGTAATGTTACTGAAAGTAACTTCTGCTGCATAGGTAGCACACTCATAAAATTGGTTGCAGACAACTCTAAATCATATGGTTAGTGCGCTAACAATGTTTAGATCATGTTAGCACATAGTAGGTATCAACAAAATTGAACTATACACTCCATTCAGTTGAATGCATTACTTTCTATTCAATGCATTCTGTGGTAAGGTTGTGTACATAACTGCTCTGGGTGGTTTGGAACGGTATAGATTTTGCATGTAGAGTGCTCAGTGCCATGGAATACTCCAATGCAATGTGAATTCACTAACCTACTTGGTACCATTTACAGTGGAACAGCCATTGACTTGGATTTCTTCTGCAAAGGCTAAAGTTCCACTGTGTAGAGAATGTAATGTTACTGAAAGTAACTTCTGGTGAATAGGTAGCACACTCATAAAATTAGTTGCAGTCAACTCTAAATCATATGGATAGTGTGATAACAATGTTTAGATCATGTCAGCACATAGTAGTTATCAGCAAAATTGAACAGTACCCTGCATTCAGTTGAATGCATTACTTACTATTCAATTCATTCTGTGGTAAGGTTGTGTACATAACTACTCTGGGTGGTTTGGAACTGTACAGATATTGCATGTAGAGTGCTCAGTGCCATGGAATACTCCAATGCAAGCTGAATTCAGTAACCTACTTGGTACCATTTACAGTGGAACAGCCATTGACTTGGATTTCTTCTGCAAAGGCTAAAGTTCCACTGTGTAGAGAAGGTAATGTTACCAAAAGTAACTTCTGCTGCATAGGTAGCACACTCATAAAATTGGTTGCAGACAACTCTGAATCATATGGCTAGTGTGATAACAATGTTTAGATCATGTCAGCACATAGTAGTTATCAGCAAAATTGAACAGTACCCTGCATTCAGTTGAATGCATTACTTTCTATTCAATTCATTCTGTGGTAAGGTTGTGAACATAACTACTCTGGGTGGTTTGGAACTGTACAGATAATGCATGTAGAGTGCTCAGTGCCATGGAATACTCCAATGCAAGCTGAATTCAGTAACCTACTTGGTACCATTTACACTGGAACAGCCATTGACTTGGTTTACTTCTACAAAGGCTAAAGTTCCACTGTGTAGAGAAGATAATGTTACTGAAAGTAACTTCTGCTGCATAGGTAGCACACTCATAAAATTGTTTGCAGACAACTCTAAATCATATGGATAGTGTGATAACAATGTTTAGATCATGTCAGCACATAGTAGGTATCAGCAAAATTGAACTGTACACTCCATTCACTTGAATGCATTACTTTCTATTCAATGCATTCTGTGGTAAGGTTGTGTACATAACTGCTCTGGGTGGTTTGGAACTGTATAGATTTTGCATGTAGAGTGCTCAGTGCCATGGAATACTCCAATGCAATGTGAATTCACTAACCTACCTGGTACCATTTACAGTGGAACAGCCATTGACTTGGTTTACTTCTGCAAACGCTAAAGTTCCACTGTGTAGAGAATGTAATGTTACTGAAAGTAACTTCTGGAGAATAGGTAGCACACTCATAAAATTAGTTGCAGTCAACTCTAAATTATATGGATACTGTGATAACAATGTTTAGATCATGTCAGCACATAGTAGTTATCAGCAAAATTGAACAGTACACTCCATTCAGTTGAATGCATTACTTTTTATTCAATTCATTCTGTGGTAAGGTTGTGTACATAACTACTCTGGGTGGTTTGGAACTGTACAGATATTGCATGTAGAGACTTGGATTTCTTCTGCAAAGGCTAAAGTTCCACTGTGTAGAGAAGGTAATGTTACTGAAAGTAACTTCTGCTGCATAGGTAGCACACTCATAAAATTGGTTGCAGACAACTCTAAATCATATGGTTAGTGCGCTAACAATGTTTAGATCATGTTAGCACATAGTAGGTATCAGCAAAATTGAACTATACACTCCATTCAGTTGAATGCATTACTTTCTATTCAATGCATTCTGTGGTAAGGTTGTGTACATAACTGCTCTGGGTGGTTTGGAACGGTATAGATTTTGCATGTAGAGTGCTCAGTGCCATGGAATACTCCAATGCAATGTGAATTCACTAACCTACTTGGTACCATTTACAGTGGAACAGCCATTGACTTGGATTTCTTCTGCAAAGGCTAAAGTTCCACTGTGTAGAGAATGTAATGTTACTGAAAGTAACTTCTGGTGAATAGGTAGCACACTCATAAAATTAGTTGCAGTCAACTCTAAATCATATGGATAGTGTGATAACAATGTTTAGATCATGTCAGCACATAGTAGTTATCAGCAAAATTGAACAGTACCCTGCATTCAGTTGAATGCATTACTTACTATTCAATTCATTCTGTGGTAAGGTTGTGTACATAACTACTCTGGGTGGTTTGGAACTGTACAGATATTGCATGTAGAGTGCTCAGTGCCATGGAATACTCCAATGCAAGCTGAATTCAGTAACCTACTTGGTACCATTTACAGTGGAACAGCCATTGACTTGGATTTCTTCTGCAAAGGCTAAAGTTCCACTGTGTAGAGAAGGTAATGTTACCAAAAGTAACTTCTGCTGCATAGGTAGCACACTCATAAAATTGGTTGCAGACAACTCTAAATCATATGGATAGTGTGATAACAATGTTTAGATCATGTCAGCACATAGTAGGTATCAGCAAAATTGAACTGTACACTCCATTCACTTGAATGCATTACTTTCTATTCAATGCATTCTGTGGTAAGGTTGTGTACATAACTGCTCTGGGTGGTTTGGAACTGTATAGATTTTGCATGTAGAGTGCTCAGTGCCATGGAATACTCCAATGCAATGTGAATTCACTAACCTACCTGGTACCATTTACAGTGGAACAGCCATTGACTTGGTTTACTTCTGCAAACGCTAAAGTTCCACTGTGTAGAGAATGTAATGTTACTGAAAGTAACTTCTGGAGAATAGGTAGCACACTCATAAAATTAGTTGCAGTCAACTCTAAATTATATGGATAGTGTGATAACAATGTTTAGATCATGTCAGCACATAGTAGTTATCAGCAAAATTGAACAGTACACTCCATTCAGTTGAATGCATTACTTTCTATTCAATTCATTCTGTGGTAAGGTTGTGTACATAACTACTCTGGGTGGTTTGGAACTGTACAGATATTGCATGTAGAGTGCTCAGTGCCATGGAATACTCCAATGCAAGCTGAATTCAGTAACCTACTTGGTACCATTTACAGTGGAACAGCCATTGACTTGGATTTCTTCTGCAAAAGCTAAAGTTCCACTGTGTAGAGAAGGTAATGTTACCAAAAGTAACTTCTGCTGCATAGGTAGCACACTCATAAAATTGGTTGCAGACAACTCTGAATCATATGGCTAGTGTGCAAACAATGTTTAGATCATGTCAGCACATAGTAGTTATTAGCAAAATTGAACTGTACACTCCATTCAGTTGAATGCAGTACTTTCTATTCAATTCATTCTGTGGTAAGGTTGTGAACATAACTACTCTGGGTGGTTTGGAACTGTACAGATAATGCATGTAGAGTGCTCAGTGCCATGGAATACTCCAATGCAAGCTGAATTTAGTAACCTACTTGGTACCATTTACACTGGAACAGCCATTGACTTGGTTTACTCCTACAAAGGCTAAAGTTCCACTGTGTAGAGAAGATAATGTTACTGAAAGTAACTTCTGCTGCATAGGTAGCACACTCATAAAATTGTTTGCAGACAACTCTAAATCATATGGATAGTGTGATAACAATGTTTAGATCATGTCAGCACATAGTAGGTATCAGCAAAATTGAACTGTACACTCCATTCACTTGAATGCATTACTTTCTATTCAATGCATTCTGTGGTAAGGTTGTGTACATAACTGCTCTGGGTGGTTTGGAACTGTATAGATTTTGCATGTAGAGTGCTCAGTGCCATGGAATACTCCAATGCAATGTGAATTCACTAACCTACCTGGTACCATTTACAGTGGAACAGCCATTGACTTGGTTTACTTCTGCAAACGCTAAAGTTCCACTGTGTAGAGAATGTAATGTTACTGAAAGTAACTTCTGGAGAATAGGTAGCACACTCATAAAATTAGTTGCAGTCAACTCTAAATTATATGGATAGTGTGATAACAATGTTTAGATCATGTCAGCACATAGTAGTTATCAGCAAAATTGAACAGTACACTCCATTCAGTTGAATGCATTACTTTCTATTCAATTCATTCTGTGGTAAGGTTGTGTACATAACTACTCTGGGTGGTTTGGAACTGTACAGATATTGCATGTAGAGTGCTCAGTGCCATGGAATACTCCAATGCAAGCTGAATTCAGTAACCTACTTGGTACCATTTACAGTGGAACAGCCATTGACTTGGATTTCTTCTGCAAAGGCTAAAGTTCCACTGTGTAGAGAAGGTAATGTTACTGAAAGTAACTTCTGCTGCATAGGTAGCACACTCATAAAATTGGTTGCAGACAACTCTAAATCATATGGTTAGTGCGCTAACAATGTTTAGATCATGTTAGCACATAGTAGGTATCAGCAAATTTGAACTATACACTCCATTCAGTTGAATGCATTACTTTCTATTCAATGCATTCTGTGGTAATGTTGTGTACATAACTGCTTTGGGTGGTTTAGAACTGTACAGATAATGCATGTAGAGTGCTCAGTGCCATGGAATACTCCAATGCAATGTGAATTCACTAACCTACTTGGTAACATTTACAGTGGAACAGCCATTGACTTGGTTTACTTCTGCAAACGCTAAAGTTCCACTGTGTAGAGAATGTAATGTTACTGAAAGTAACTTCTGGTGAATAGGTAGCACACTCATAAAATTAGTTGCAGTCAACTCTAAATCATATGGATAGTGTGATAACAATGTTTAGATCATGTCAGCACATAGTAGTTATCAGCAAAATTGAACAGTACCCTGCATTCAGTTGAATGCATTACTTTCTATTCAATTCATTCTGTGGTAAGGTTGTGTACATAACTACTCTGGGTGGTTTGGAACTGTACAGATATTGCATGTAGAGTGCTCAGTGCCATGGAATACTCCAATGCAAGCTGAATTCAGTAACCTACTTGGTACCATTTACAGTGGAACATCCATTAACTTGGATTTCTTCTGCAAAGGCTAAAGTTCCACTGTGTAGAGAAGGTAATGTTACCAAAAGTAACTTCTGCTGCATAGGTAGCACACTCATAAAATTGGTTGCAGACAACTCTGAATCATATGGCTAGTGTGCAAACAATGTTTAGATCATGTCAGCACATAGTAGTTATTAGCAAAATTGAACTGTACACTCCATTCAGTTGAATGCAGTACTTTCTATTCAATTCATTCTGTGGTAAGGTTGTGAACATAACTACTCTGGGTGGTTTGGAACTGTACAGATAATGCATGTAGAGTGCTCAGTGCCATGGAATACTCCAATGCAAGCTGAATTCAGTAACCTACTTGGTACCATTTACACTGGAACAGCCATTGACTTGGTTTACTTCTACAAAGGCTAAAGTTCCACTGTGTAGAGAAGGTAATGTTACTGAAAGTAACTTCTGCTGCATAGGTAGCACACTCATAAAATTGGTTGCAGACAACTCTAAATCATATGGTTAGTGCGCTAACAATGTTTAGATCATGTTAGCACATAGTAGGTATCAGCAAAATTGAACTATACACTCCATTCAGTTGAATGCATTACTTTCTATTCAATGCATTCTGTGGTAAGGTTGTGTACATAACTGCTCTGGGTGGTTTGGAACGGTATAGATTTTGCATGTAGAGTGCTCAGTGCCATGGAATACTCCAATGCAATGTGAATTCACTAACCTACTTGGTACCATTTACAGTGGAACAGCCATTGACTTGGATTTCTTCTGCAAAGGCTAAAGTTCCACTGTGTAGAGAATGTAATGTTACTGAAAGTAACTTCTGGTGAATAGGTTGCACACTCATAAAATTAGTTGCAGTCAACTCTAAATCATATGGATAGTGTGATAACAATGTTTAGATCATGTCAGCACATAGTAGTTATCAGCAAAATTGAACAGTACCCTGCATTCAGTTGAATGCATTACTTTCTATTCAATTCATTCTGTGGTAAGGTTGTGTACATAACTACTCTGGGTGGTTTGGAACTGTACAGATATTGCATGTAGAGTGCTCAGTGCCATGGAATACTCCAATGCAAGCTGAATTCAGTAACCTACTTGGTACCATTTACAGTGGAACAGCCATTGACTTGGATTTCTTCTGCAAAGGCTAAAGTTCCACTGTGTAGAGAAGGTAATGTTACCAAAAGTAACTTCTGCTGCATAGGTAGCACACTCATAAAATTGGTTGCAGACAACTCTGAATCATATGGCTAGTGTGCAAACAATGTTTAGATCATGTCAGCACATAGTAGTTATTAGCAAAATTGAACTGTACACTCCATTGAGTTGAATGCAGTACTTTCTATTCAATTCATTCTGTGGTAAGGTTGTGAACATAACTACTCTGGGTGGTTTGGAACTGTACAGATAATGCATGTAGAGTGCTCAGTGCCATGGAATACTCCAATGCAAGCTGAATTCAGTAACCTACTTGGTACCATTTACACTGGAACAGCCATTGACTTGGTTTACTTCTACAAAGGCTAAAGTTCCACTGTGTAGAGAAGATAATGTTACTGAAAGTAACTTCTGCTGCATAGGTAGCACACTCATAAAATTGTTTGCAGACAACTCTAAATCATATGGATAGTGTGATAACAATGTTTAGATCATGTCAGCACATAGTAGGTATCAGCAAAATTGAACTGTACACTCCATTCACTTGAATGCATTACTTTCTATTCAATGCATTCTGTGGTAAGGTTGTGTACATAACTGCTCTGGGTGGTTTGGAACTGTATAGATTTTGCATGTAGAGTGCTCAGTGCCATGGAATACTCCAATGCAATGTGAATTCACTAACCTACCTGGTACCATTTACAGTGGAACAGCCATTGACTTGGTTTACTTCTGCAAACGCTAAAGTTCCACTGTGTAGAGAATGTAATGTTACTGAAAGTAACTTCTGGAGAATAGGTAGCACACTCATAAAATTAGTTGCAGTCAACTCTAAATTATATGGATAGTGTGATAACAATGTTTAGATCATGTCAGCACATAGTAGTTATCAGCAAAATTGAACAGTACACTCCATTCAGTTGAATGCATTACTTTCTATTCAATTCATTCTGTGGTAAGGTTGTGTACATAACTACTCTGGGTGGTTTGGAACTGTACAGATATTGCATGTAGAGTGCTCAGTGCCATGGAATACTCCAATGCAAGCTGAATTCAGTAACCTACTTGGTACCATTTACAGTGGAACAGCCATTGACTTGGATTTCTTCTGCAAAGGCTAAAGTTCCACTGTGTAGAGAAGGTAATGTTACTGAAAGTAACTTCTGCTGCATAGGTAGCACACTCATAAAATTGTTTGCAGACAACTCTGAATCATATGGCTAGTGTGCAAACAATGTTTAGATCATGTCAGCACATAGTAGTTATTAGCAAAATTGAACTGTACACTCCATTCAGTTGAATGCAGTACTTTCTATTCAATTCATTCTGTGGTAAGGTTGTGAACATAACTACTCTGGGTGGTTTGGAACTGTACAGATAATGCATGTAGAGTGCTCAGTGCCATGGAATACTCCAATGCAAGCTGAATTCAGTAACCTACTTGGTACTATTTACACTGGAACAGCCATTGACTTGGTTTACTTCTACAAAGGCTAAAGTTCCACTGTGTAGAGAAGGTAATGTTACTGAAAGTAACTTCTGCTGCATAGGTAGCACACTCATAAAATTGGTTGCAGACAACTCTAAATCATATGGTTAGTGCGCTAACAATGTTTAGATCATGTTAGCACATAGTAGGTATCAGCAAAATTGAACTGTACACTCCATTCACTTGAATGCATTACTTTCTATTCAATGCATTCTGTGGTAAGGTTGTGTACATAACTGCTCTGGGTGGTTTGGAACTGTATAGATTTTGCATGTAGAGTGCTCAGTGCCATGGAATACTCCAATGCAATGTGAATTCACTAACCTACCTGGTACCATTTACAGTGGAACAGCCATTGACTTGGTTTACTTCTGCAAACGCTAAAGTTCCACTGTGTAGAGAATGTAATGTTACTGAAAGTAACTTCTGGAGAATAGGTAGCATACTCATAAAATTAGTTGCAGTCAACTCTAAATTATATGGATAGTGTGATAACAATGTTTAGATCATGTCAGCACATAGTAGTTATCAGCAAAATTGAACAGTACACTCCACTCAGTTGAATGCATTACTTTCTATTCAATGCATTCTGTGGTAAGGTTGTGTACATAACTGCTCTGGGTGGTTTGGAACTGTACAGATAATGCATGTAGAGTGCTCAATGCCATGGAATACTCCAATGCAATGTGAATTCACTAACCTACTTGGTACCATTTACAGTGGAACAGCCATTGACTTGGTTTACTTCTGCAAACGCTAAAGTTCCACTGTGTAGAGAATGTAATGTTACTGAAAGTAACTTCTGGTGAATAGGTAGCACACTCATAAAATTAGTTGCAGTCAACTCTAAATCATATGGATAGTGTGATAACAATGTTTAGATCATGTCAGCACATAGTAGTTATCAGCAAAATTGAACAGTACCCTGCATTCAGTTGAATGCATTACTTTCTATTCAATTCATTCTGTGGTAAGGTTGTGTACATAACTACTCTGGGTGGTTTGGAACTGTACAGATATTGCATGTAGAGTGCTCAGTGCCATGGAATACTCCAATGCAAGCTGAATTCAGTAACCTACTTGGTACCATTTACAGTGGAACAGCCATTGACTTGGATTTCTTCTGCAAAGGCTAAAGTTCCACTGTATAGAGAAGGTAATGTTACCAAAATTAACTTCTGCTGCATAGGTAGCACACTCATAAAATTGGTTGCAGACAACTTTGAATCATATGGCTAGTGTGCAAACAATGTTTAGATCATGTCAGCACATAGTAGTTATCAGCAAAATTGAACAGTACACTCCATTGAGTTGAATGCATTACTTTCTATTCAATGCATTCTGTGGTAAGGTTGTGTACATAACAACTCTGGGTGGTTTGGAACTGTATAGATATTGCATGTAGAGTGCTCAGTGCCATGGAATACTCCAATGCAAGGTGAACTCACTAACATACCTCGTACCATTTACAGTGGAACAGCCATTGAACTGGTTTACTTCTGCAAAGGCTAAAGTTCCACTGTGTAGAGAATGTAATGTTACTGAAAGTAACTTCTGGAGAATAGGTAGCACACTCATAAAATTAGTTGCAGTCAACTCTAAATCATATGGACAGTGTGTTAACAATGTTTAGATCATGTCAGCACATAGTAGTTATCAGCAAAATTGAACTGTACACTCCATTGAGTTGAATGCATTACTTTCTATTCAATTCATTCTGTGGTAAGGTTGTGAACAGAACAACTCTGGGTGGTTTGGAACTGTACAGGTAATGCATGTAGAGTGCTCAGTGCCATGGAATACTCCAATGCAAGGTGAACTCACTAACATACCTCGTACCATTTACAGTGGAACAGCCATTGAACTGGTTTACTTCTACAAAGGCTAAAGTTCCACTGTGTAGAGAATGTAATGTTACTGAAAGTAACTTCTGGAGAATAGGTAGCACACTCAAAAAATTGATTGCAGACAATGCTAAATCATATGGTTAGTGTGTTAACAATGTTTAGATCATGTCAGCACATAGTAGTTATCAGCAAAATTGAACTGTACACTCCATTGAGTTGAATGCATTACTTTCTATTCAATTCATTCTGTGGTAAGGTTGTGAACATAACTACTCTGGGTGGTTTGGAACTGTACAGATAATGCATGTAGAGTGCTCAGTGCCATGGAATACTCCAATGCAAGCTGAATTCAGTAACCTACTTGGTACCATTTACACTGGAACAGCCATTGACTTGGTTTACTTCTACTAAGGCTAAAGTTCCACTGTGTAGAGAAGATAATGTTACTGAAAGTAACTTCTGCTGCATAGGTAGCACTCTCATAAAATTGTTTGCAGACAACTCTAAATCATATGGATAGTGTGATAACAATGTTTAGATCATGTCAGCACATAGTAGGTATCAGCAAAATTGAACTGTACTCTCCATTCACTTGAATGCATTACTTTCTATTCAATGCATTCTGTGGTAAGGTTGTGTACATAACTGCTCTGGGTGGTTTGGAACTGTATAGATTTTGCATGTAGAGTGCTCAGTGCCATGGAATACTCCAATGCAATGTGAATTCACTAACCTACCTGGTACCATTTACAGTGGAACAGCCATTGACTTGGTTTACTTCTGCAAACGCTAAAGTTCCACTGTGTAGAGAATGTAATGTTACTGAAAGTAACTTCTGGAGAATAGGTAGCACACTCATAAAATTAGTTGCAGTCAACTCTAAATTATATGGATAGTGTGATAACAATGTTTAGATCATGTCAGCACATAGTAGTTATCAGCAAAATTGAACAGTACACTCCATTCTGTTGAATGCATTACTTTCTATTCAATTCATTCTGTGGTAAGGTTGTGTACATAACTACTCTGGGTGGTTTGGAACTGTACAGATATTGCATGTAGAGTGCTCAATGCCATGGAATACTCCAATGCAAGCTGAATTCAGTAACCTACTTGGTACCATTTACAGTGGAACAGCCATTGACTTGGATTTCTTCTGCAAAGTCTAAAGTTCCACTGTGTAGAGAAGGTAATGTTACTGAAAGTAACTTCTGCTGCATAGGTAGCACACTCATAAAATTGGTTGCAGACAACTCTAAACCATATGGTTAGTGCGCTAACAATGTTTAGATCATGTTAGCACATAGTAGGTATCAGCAAAATTGAACTATACACTCCATTCAGTTGAATGCATTACTTTCTATTCAATGCATTCTGTGGTAAGGTTGTCTACATAACTGCTCTGGGTGGTTTGGAACTGTATAGATTTTGCATGTAGAGTGCTCAGTGCCATGGAATACTCCAATGCAATGTGAATTCACTAACCTACTTGGTACCATTTACAGTGGAACAGCCATTGACTTGGATTTCTTCTGCAAAGGCTAAAGTTCCACTGTGTAGAGAAGGTAATGTTACTGAAAGTAACTTCTGCTGCATAGGTAGCACACTCATAAAATTGGTTGCAGACAACTCTAAATCATATGGTTAGTGCGCTAACAATGTTTAGATCATGTTAGCACATAGTAGGTATCAGCAAAATTGAACTATACACTCCATTCAGTTGAATGCATTACTTTCTATTCAATGCATTCTGTGGTAAGGTTGTGTACATAACTGCTCTGGGTGGTTTGGAACTGTATAGATTTTGCATGTAGAGTGCTCAGTGCCATGGAATACTCCAATGCAAGCTGAATTCTGTAACCTACTTGGTACCATTTACAGTGGAACAGCCATTGACTTGGTTTACTTCTACAAAGGCTAAAGTTCCACTGTGTAGAGAAGGTAATGTTACTGAAAGTAACTTCTGCTGCATAGGTAGCACACTCATAAAATTGGTTGCAGAGAACTCGAAATCATATGGATAGTGTGATAACAATATTTAGATCATGTCAGCACATAGTAGTTATCAGCAAAATTGAACTGTACACTCCATTGAGTTGAATGCATTACTTTCTATTCAATTCATTCTGTGGTAAGGTTGTGAACATAACTACTCTGGGTGGTTTGGAACTGTACAGATAATGCATGTAGAGTGCTCAGTGCCATGGAATACTCCAATGCAAGCTGAATTCAGTAACCTACTTGGTACCATTTACACTGGAACAGCCATTGACTTGGTTTACTTCTACAAAGGCTAAAGTTCCACTGTGTAGAGAAGATAATGTTACTGAAAGTAACTTCTGCTGCATAGGTAGCACACTGATAAAATTGTTTGCAGACAACTCTAAATCATATGGATAGTGTGATAACAATGTTTAGATCATGTCAGCACATAGTAGGTATCAGCAAAATTGAACTGTACACTCCATTCACTTGAATGCATTACTTTCTATTCAATGCATTCTGTGGTAAGGTTGTGTACATAACTGCTCTGAGTGGTTTGGAACTGTATAGATTTTGCATGTAGAGTGCTCAGTGCCATGGAATACTCCAATGCAAGCTGAATTCAGTAACCTACTTGGTACCATTTACAGTGGAACAGCCATTGACTTGGATTTCTTCTGCAAAGTCTAAAGTTCCACTGTGTAGAGAAGGTAATGTTACTGAAAGTAACTTCTGCTGCATAGGTAGCACACTCATAAAATTGGTTGCAGACAACTCTAAACCATATGGTTAGTGCGCTAACGATGTTTAGATCATGTTAGCACATAGTAGGTATCAGCAAAATTGAACTACACACTCCATTCAGTTGAATGCATTACTTTCTATTCAATGCATTCTGTGGTAAGGTTGTGTACATAACTGCTCTGGGTGGTTTGGTACTGTATAGATTTTGCATGTAGAGTGCTCAGTGCCATGGAATACTCCAGTGCAAGCTGAATTCAGTAACCTACTTGGTACCATTTACAGTGGAACAGCCATTGACTTGGTTTACTTCTACAAAGGCTAAAGTTCCTCTGTGTAGAGAAGGTAATGTTACTGAAAGTAACTTCTGCTGCATAGGTAGCACACTCATAAAATTGGTTGCAGAGAACTCGAAATCATATGGATAGTGTGATAACAATATTTAGATCATGTCAGCACATAGTAGTTATCAGCAAAATTGAACTGTACACTCCATTGAGTTGAATGCATTACTTTCTATTCAATTCATTCTGTGGTAAGGTTGTGAACATAACTACTCTGGGTGGTTTGGAACTGTACAGATAATGCATGTAGAGTGCTCAGTGCCATGGAATACTCCAATGCAAGCTGAATTCAGTAACCTACTTGGTACCATTTACAGTGGAACAGCCATTGACTTGGTTTACTTCTGCAAACGCTAAAGTTCCACTGTGTAGAGAATGTTATGTTACTGAAAGTAACTTCTGGAGAATAGGTAGCACACTCATAAAATTAGTTGCAGTGAACTCTAAATTATATGGATAGTGTGATAACAATGTTTAGATCATGTCAGCACATAGTAGTTATCAGCAAAATTGAACAGTACACTCCATTCAGTTGAATGCATTACTTTCTATTCAATTCATTCTGTGGTAAGGTTGTGTACATAACTACTCTGGGTGGTTTGGAACTGTACAGATATTGCATGTAGAGTGCTCAGTGCCATGGAATACTCCAATGCAAGCTGAATTCAGTAACCTACTTGGTACCATTTACAGTGGAACAGCCATTGACTTGGATTTCTTCTGCAAAGGCTAAAGTTCCACTGTGTAGAGAAGGTAATGTTACTGAAAGTAACTTCTGCTGCATAGGTAGCACACTCATAAAATTGGTTGCAGACAACTCTAAATCATATGGTTAGTGCGCTAACAATGTTTAGATCATGTTAGCACATAGTAGGTATCAGCAAAATTGAACTATACACTCCATTCAGTTGAATGCATTACTTTCTATTCAATGCATTCTGCGGTAAGGTTGTGTACATAACTGCTCTGGGTTGTTTGGAACTGTATAGATTTTGCATGTAGAGTGCTCAGTGCCATGGAATACTCCAATGCAATGTGAATTCACTAACCTACCTGGTACCATTTACAGTGGAACAGCCATTGACTTGGTTTACTTCTGCAAACGCTAAAGTTCCACTGTGTAGAGAATGTAATGTTACTGAAAGTAACTTCTGGAGAATAGGTAGCACACTCATAAAATTAGTTGCAGTCAACTCTAAATTATATGGATAGTGTGATAACAATGTTTAGATCATGTCAGCACATAGTAGATATCAGCAAAATTGAACAGTACACTCCATTCAGTTGAATGCATTACTTTCTATTCAATTCATTCTGTGGTAAGGTTGTGTACATAACTACTCTGGGTGGTTTGGAACTGTACAGATATTGCATGTAGAGTGCTCAGTGCCATGGAATACTCCAATGCAAGCTGAATTCAGTAACCTACTTGGTACCATTTACAGTGGAACAGCCATTGACTTGGATTTCTTCTGCAAAGTCTAAAGTTCCACTGTGTAGAGAAGGTAATGTTACTGAAAGTAACTTCTGCTGCATAGGTAGCACACTCATAAAATTGGTTGCAGACAACTCTAAACCTTATGGTTAGTGCGCTAACAATGTTTAGATCATGTTAGCACATAGTAGGTATCAGCAAAATTGAACTATACACTCCATTCAGTTGAATGCATTACTTTCTATTCAATGCATTCTGTGGTAAGGTTGTGTACATAACTGCTCTGGGTGGTTTGGAACTGTATAGATTTTGCAAGTAGAGTGCTCAGTGCCATGGAATACTCCAATGCAATGTGAATTCACTAACCTACTTGGTACCATTTACAGTGGAACAGCCATTGACTTGGATTTCTTCTGCAAAGGCTAAAGTTCCACTGTGTAGAGAAGGTAATGTTACTGAAAGTAACTTCTGCTGCATAGGTAGCACACTCATAAAATTGGTTGCAGAGAACTCTAAATCATATGGTTAGTGCGCTAACAATGTTTAGATCATGTTAGCACATAGTAGGTATCAGCAAAATTGAACTATACACTCCATTCAGTTGAATGCATTACTTTCTATTCAATGCATTCTGTGGTAAGGTTGTGTACATAACCGCTCTGGGTGGTTTGGAACTGTATAGATTTTGCATGTAGAGTGCTCAGTGCCATGGAATACTCCAATTCAAGCTGAATTCAGTAACCTACTTGGTAACATTTACAGTGGAACAGCCATTGACTTGGTTTACTTCTACAAAGGCTAAAGTTCCACTGTGTAGAGAAGGTAATGTTACTGAAAGTAACTTCTGCTGCATAGGTAGCACACTCATAAAATTGGTTGCAGAGAACTCGAAATCATATGGATAGTGTGATAACAATATTTAGATCATGTCAGCACATAGTAGTTATCAGCAAAATTGAACTGTACACTCCATTGAGTTGAATGCATTACTTTCTATTCAATTCATTCTGTGGTAAGGTTGAGAACATAACTACTCTGGGTTGTTTGGAACTGTACAGATAATGCATGTAGAGTGCTCAGTGCCATGGAATACTCCAATGCAAGCTGAATTCAGTAACCTACTTGGTACCATTTACACTGGAACAGCCATTGACTTGGTTTACTTCTACAAAGACTAAAGTTCCACTGTGTAGAGAAGATAATGTTACTGAAAGTAACTTCTGCTGCATAGGTAGCACACTCATAAAATTGTTTGCAGACAACTCTAAATCATATGGATAGTGTGATAACAATGTTTAGATCATGTCAGCACATAGTAGGTATCAGCAAAATTGAACTGTACACTCCATTCACTTGAATGCATTACTTTCTATTCAATGCATTCTGTGGTAAGGTTGTGTACATAACTGCTCTGAGTGGTTTGGAACTGTATAGATTTTGCATGTAGAGTGCTCAGTGCCATGGAATACTCCAATGCAAGCTGAATTCAGTAACCTACTTGGTACCATTTACAGTGGAACAGCCATTGACTTGGATTTCTTCTGCAAAGTCTAAAGTTCCACTGTGTAGAGAAGGTAATGTTACTGAAAGTAACTTCTGCTGCATAGGTAGCACACTCATAAAATTGGTTGCAGACAACTCTAAATCATATGGATAGTGTGATAACAATGTTTAGATCATGTCAGCACATAGTAGGTATCAGCAAAATTGAACTGTACACTCCATTCACTTGAATGCATTACTTTCTATTCAATGCATTCTGTGGTAAGGTTGTGTACATAACTGCTCTGAGTGGTTTGGAACTGTATAGATTTTGCATGTAGAGTGCTCAGTGCCATGGAATACTCCAATGCAAGCTGAATTCAGTAACCTACTTGGTACCATTTACAGTGGAACAGCCATTGACTTGGATTTCTTCTGCAAAGTCTAAAGTTCCACTGTGTAGAGAAGGTAATGTTACTGAAAGTAACTTCTGCTGCATAGGTAGCACACTCATAAAATTGGTTGCAGACAACTCTAAACCATATGGTTAGTGCGCTAACAATGTTTAGATCATGTTAGCACATAGTAGGTATCAGCAAAATTGAACTACACACTCCATTCAGTTGAATGCATTACTTTCTATTCAATGCATTCTGTGGTAAGGTTGTGTACATAACTGCTCTGGGTGGTTTGGTACTGTATAGATTTTGCATGTAGAGTGCTCAGTGCCATGGAATACTCCAATGCAAGCTGAATTCAGTAACCTACTTGGTACCATTTACAGTGGAACAGCCATTGACTTGGTTTACTTCTACAAAGGCTAAAGTTCCTCTGTGTAGAGAAGGTAATGTTACTGAAAGTAACTTCTGCTGCATAGGTAGCACACTCATAAAATTGGTTGCAGAGAACTCGAAATCATATGGATAGTGTGATAACAATATTTAGATCATGTCAGCACATAGTAGTTATCAGCAAAATTGAACTGTACACTCCATTGAGTTGAATGCATTACTTTCTATTCAATTCATTCTGTGGTAAGGTTGTGAACATAACTACTCTGGGTGGTTTGGAACTGTACAGATAATGCATGTAGAGTGCTCAGTGCCATGGAATACTCCAATGCAAGCTGAATTCAGTAACCTACTTGGTACCATTTACAGTGGAACAGCCATTGACTTGGTTTACTTCTGCAAACGCTAAAGTTCCACTGTGTAGAGAATGTAATGTTACTGAAAGTAACTTCTGGAGAATAGGTAGCACACTCATAAAATTAGTTGCAGTGAACTCTAAATTATATGGATAGTGTGATAACAATGTTTAGATCATGTCAGCACATAGTAGTTATCAGCAAAATTGAACAGTACACTCCATTCAGTTGAATGCATTACTTTCTATTCAATTCATTCTGTGGTAAGGTTGTGTACATAACTACTCTGGGTGGTTTGGAACTGTACAGATATTGCATGTAGAGTGCTCAGTGCCATGGAATACTCCAATGCAAGCTGAATTCAGTAACCTACTTGGTACCATTTACAGTGGAACAGCCATTGACTTGGATTTCTTCTGCAAAGGCTAAAGTTCCACTGTGTAGAGAAGGTAATGTTACTGAAAGTAACTTCTGCTGCATAGGTAGCACACTCATAAAATTGGTTGCAGACAACTCTAAATCATATGGTTAGTGCGCTAACAATGTTTAGATCATGTTAGCACATAGTAGGTATCAGCAAAATTGAACTATACACTCCATTCAGTTGAATGCATTACTTTCTATTCAATGCATTCTGCGGTAAGGTTGTGTACATAACTGCTCTGGGTTGTTTGGAACTGTATAGATTTTGCATGTAGAGTGCTCAGTGCCATGGAATACTCCAATGCAATGTGAATTCACTAACCTACCTGGTACCATTTACAGTGGAACAGCCATTGACTTGGTTTACTTCTGCAAACGCTAAAGTTCCACTGTGTAGAGAATGTAATGTTACTGAAAGTAACTTCTGGAGAATAGGTAGCACACTCATAAAATTAGTTGCAGTCAACTCTAAATTATATGGATAGTGTGATAACAATGTTTAGATCATGTCAGCACATAGTAGATATCAGCAAAATTGAACAGCACACTCCATTCAGTTGAATGCATTACTTTCTATTCAATTCATTCTGTGGTAAGGTTGTGTACATAACTACTCTGGGTGGTTTGGAACTGTACAGATATTGCATGTAGAGTGCTCAGTGCCATGGAATACTCCAATGCAAGCTGAATTCAGTAACCTACTTGGTACCATTTACAGTGGAACAGCCATTGACTTGGATTTCTTCTGCAAAGTCTAAAGTTCCACTGTGTAGAGAAGGTAATGTTACTGAAAGTAACTTCTGCTGCATAGGTAGCACACTCATAAAATTGGTTGCAGACAACTCTAAACCTTATGGTTAGTGCGCTAACAATGTTTAGATCATGTTAGCACATAGTAGGTATCAGCAAAATTGAACTATACACTCCATTCAGTTGAATGCATTACTTTCTATTCAATGCATTCTGTGGTAAGGTTGTGTACATAACTGCTCTGGGTGGTTTGGAACTGTATAGATTTTGCAAGTAGAGTGCTCAGTGCCATGGAATACTCCAATGCAATGTGAATTCACTAACCTACTTGGTACCATTTACAGTGGAACAGCCATTGACTTGGATTTCTTCTGCAAAGGCTAAAGTTCCACTGTGTAGAGAAGGTAATGTTACTGAAAGTAACTTCTGCTGCATAGGTAGCACACTCATAAAATTGGTTGCAGAGAACTCTAAATCATATGGTTAGTGCGCTAACAATGTTTAGATCATGTTAGCACATAGTAGGTATCAGCAAAATTGAACTATACACTCCATTCAGTTGAATGCATTACTTTCTATTCAATGCATTCTGTGGTAAGGTTGTGTACATAACTGCTCTGGGTGGTTTGGAACTGTATAGATTTTGCATGTAGAGTGCTCAGTGCCATGGAATACTCCAATGCAAGCTGAATTCAGTAACCTACTTGGTAACATTTACAGTGGAACAGCCATTGACTTGGTTTACTTCTACAAAGGCTAAAGTTCCACTGTGTAGAGAAGGTAATGTTACTGAAAGTAACTTCTGCTGCATAGGTAGCACACTCATAAAATTGGTTGCAGAGAACTCGAAATCATATGGATAGTGTGATAACAATATTTAGATCATGTCAGCACATAGTAGTTATCAGCAAAATTGAACTGTACACTCCATTGAGTTGAATGCATTACTTTCTATTCAATTCATTCTGTGGTAAGGTTGAGAACATAACTACTCTGGGTTGTTTGGAACTGTACAGATAATGCATGTAGAGTGCTCAGTGCCATGGAATACTCCAATGCAAGCTGAATTCAGTAACCTACTTGGTACCATTTACACTGGAACAGCCATTGACTTGGTTTACTTCTACAAAGACTAAAGTTCCACTGTGTAGAGAAGATAATGTTACTGAAAGTAACTTCTGCTGCATAGGTAGCACACTCATAAAATTGTTTGCAGACAACTCTAAATCATATGGATAGTGTGATAACAATGTTTAGATCATGTCAGCACATAGTAGGTATCAGCAAAATTGAACTGTACACTCCATTCACTTGAATGCATTACTTTCTATTCAATGCATTCTGTGGTAAGGTTGTGTACATAACTGCTCTGAGTGGTTTGGAACTGTATAGATTTTGCATGTAGAGTGCTCAGTGCCATGGAATACTCCAATGCAAGCTGAATTCAGTAACCTACTTGGTACCATTTACAGTGGAACAGCCATTGACTTGGATTTCTTCTGCAAAGTCTAAAGTTCCACTGTGTAGAGAAGGTAATGTTACTGAAAGTAACTTCTGCTGCATAGGTAGCACACTCATAAAATTGGTTGCAGACAACTCTAAACCATATGGTTAGTGCACTAACAATGTTTAGATCATGTTAGCACATAGTAGGTATCAGCAAAATTGAACTATACACTCCATTCAGTTGAATGCATTACTTTCTATTCAATGCATTCTGTGGTAAGGTTGTGTACATAACTGCTCTGGGTGGTTTGGAACTGTATAGATTTTGCATGTAGAGTGCTCAGTGCCATGGAATACTCCAATGCAAGCTGAATTCAGTAACCTACTTGGTACCATTTACAGTGGAACAGCCATTGACTTGGTTTACTTCTACAAAGGCTAAAGTTCCACTGTGTAGAGAAGATAATGTTACTGAAAGTAACTTCTGCTGCATAGGTAGCACACTGATAAAATTGTTTGCAGACAACTCTAAATCATATGGATAGTGTGATAACAATGTTTAGATCATGTCAGCACATAGTAGGTATCAGCAAAATTGAACTGTACACTCCATTCACTTGAATGCATTACTTTCTATTCAATGCATTCTGTGGTAAGGTTGTGTACATAACTGCTCTGAGTGGTTTGGAACTGTATAGATTTTGCATGTAGAGTGCTCAGTGCCATGGAATACTCCAATGCAATGTGAATTCACTAAACTACCTGGTACCATTTACAGTGGAACAGCCATTGACTTGGTTTACTTCTGCAAACGCTAAAGTTCCACTGTGTAGAGAATGTAATGTTACTGAAAGTAACTTCTGGAGAATAGGTAGCACACTCATAAAATTAGTTGCAGTGAACTCTAAATTATATGGATAGTGTGATAACAATGTTTAGATCATGTCAGCACATAGTAGTTATCAGCAAAATTGAACAGTACACTCCATTCAGTTGAATGCATTACTTTCTATTCAATTCATTCTGTGGTAAGGTTGTGTACATAACTACTCTGGGTGGTTTGGAACTGTACAGATATTGCATGTAGAGTGCTCAGTGCCATGGAATACTCCAATTCAAGCTGAATTCAGTAACCTACTTGGTACCATTTACAGTGGAACAGCCATTGACTTGGATTTCTTCTGCAAAGGCTAAAGTTCCACTGTGTAGAGAAGGTAATGTTACTGAAAGTAACTTCTGCTGCATAGGTAGCACACTCATAAAATTGGTTGCAGACAACTCTAAATCATATGGTTAGTGCGCTAACAATGTTTAGATCATGTTAGCACATAGTAGGTATCAGCAAAATTGAACTATACACTCCATTCAGTTGAATGCATTACTTTCTATTCAATGCATTCTGCGGTAAGGTTGTGTACATAACTGCTCTGGGTTGTTTGGAACTGTATAGATTTTGCATGTAGAGTGCTCAGTGCCATGGAATACTCCAATGCAATGTGAATTCACTAACCTACCTGGTACCATTTACAGTGGAACAGCCATTGACTTGGTTTACTTCTGCAAACGCTAAAGTTCCACTGTGTAGAGAATGTAATGTTACTGAAAGTAACTTCTGGAGAATAGGTAGCACACTCATAAAATTAGTTGCAGTCAACTCTAAATTATATGGATAGTGTGATAACAATGTTTAGATCATGTCAGCACATAGTAGATATCAGCAAAATTGAACAGTACACTCCATTCAGTTGAATGCATTACTTTCTATTCAATTCATTCTGTGGTAAGGTTGTGTACATAACTACTCTGGGTGGTTTGGAACTGTACAGATATTGCATGTAGAGTGCTCAGTGCCATGGAATACTCCAATGCAAGCTGAATTCAGTAACCTACTTGGTACCATTTACAGTGGAACAGCCATTGACTTGGATTTCTTCTGCAAAGTCTAAAGTTCCACTGTGTAGAGAAGGTAATGTTACTGAAAGTAACTTCTGCTGCATAGGTAGCACACTCATAAAATTGGTTGCAGAGAACTCGAAATCATATGGATAGTGTGATAACAATATTTAGATCATGTCAGCACATAGTAGTTATCAGCAAAATTGAACTGTACACTCCATTGAGTTGAATGCATTACTTTCTATTCAATTCATTCTGTGGTAAGGTTGTGAACATAACTACTCTGGGTGGTTTGGAACTGTACAGATAATGCATGTAGAGTGCTCAGTGCCATGGAATACTCCAATGCAAGCTGAATTCAGTAACCTACTGGGTACCATTTACACTGGAACAGCCATTGACTTGGTTTACTTCTACAAAGGCTAAAGTTCCACTGTGTAGAGAAGATAATGTTACTGAAAGTAACTTCTGCTGCATAGGTAGCACACTGATAAAATTGTTTGCAGACAACTCTAAATCATATGGATAGTGTGATAACAATGTTTAGATCATGTCAGCACATAGTAGGTATCAGCAAAATTGAACTGTACACTCCATTCACTTGAATGCATTACTTTCTATTCAATGCATTCTGTGGTAAGGTTGTGTACATAACTGCTCTGAGTGGTTTGGAACTGTATAGATTTTGCATGTAGAGTGCTCAGTGCCATGGAATACTCCAATGCAAGCTGAATTCAGTAACCTACTTGGTACCATTTACAGTGGAACAGCCATTGACTTGGATTTCTTCTGCAAAGTCTAAAGTTCCACTGTGTAGAGAAGGTAATGTTACTGAAAGTAACTTCTGCTGCATAGGTAGCACACTCATAAAATTGGTTGCAGACAACTCTAAACCATATGGTTAGTGCGCTAACAATGTTTAGATCATGTTAGCACATAGTAGGTATCAGCAAAATTGAACTATACACTCCATTCAGTTGAATGCATTACTTTCTATTCAATGCATTCTGTGGTAAGGTTGTGTACATAACTGCTCTGGGTGGGTTGGAACTGTATAGATTTTGCATGTAGAGTGCTCAGTGCCATGGAATACTCCAATGCAATGTGAATTCACTAACCTACCTGGTACCATTTACAGTGGAACAGCCATTGACTTGGTTTACTTCTGCAAACGCTAAAGTTCCACTGTGTAGAGAATGTAATGTTACTGAAAGTAACTTCTGGAGAATAGGTAGCACACTCATAAAATTAGTTGCAGTCAACTCTAAATTATATGGATAGTGTGATAACAATGTTTAGATCATGTCAGCACATAGTAGATATCAGCAAAATTGAACAGTATACTCCATTCAGTTGAATGCATTACTTTCTATTCAATTCATTCTGTGGTAAGGTTGTGTACATAACTACTCTGGGTGGTTTGGAACTGTACAGATATTGCATGTAGAGTGCTCAGTGCCATGGAATACTCCAATGCAAGCTGAATTCAGTAACCTACTTGGTACCATTTACAGTGGAACAGCCATTGACTTGGATTTCTTCTGCAAAGTCTAAAGTTCCACTGTGTAGAGAAGGTAATGTTACTGAAAGTAACTTCTGCTGCATAGGTAGCACACTCATAAAATTGGTTGCAGACAACTCTAAACCTTATGGTTAGTGCGCTAACAATGTTTAGATCATGTTAGCACATAGTAGGTATCAGCAAAATTGAACTATACACTCCATTCAGTTGAATGCATTACTTTCTATTCAATGCATTCTGTGGTAAGGTTGTGTACATAACTGCTCTGGGTGGTTTGGAACTGTATAGATTTTGCAAGTAGAGTGCTCAGTGCCATGGAATACTCCAATGCAATGTGAATTCACTAACCTACTTGGTACCATTTACAGTGGAACAGCCATTGACTTGGATTTCTTCTGCAAAGGCTAAAGTTCCACTGTGTAGAGAAGGTAATGTTACTGAAAGTAACTTCTGCTGCATAGGTAGCACACTCATAAAATTGGTTGCAGAGAACTCTAAATCATATGGTTAGTGCGCTAACAATGTTTAGATCATGTTAGCACATAGTAGGTATCAGCAAAATTGAACTATACACTCCATTCAGTTGAATGCTTTACTTTCTATTCAATGCATTCTGTGGTAAGGTTGTGTACATAACTGCTCTGGGTGGTTTGGAACTGTATAGATTTTGCATGTAGAGTGCTCAGTGCCATGGAATACTCCAATGCAAGCTGAATTCAGTAACCTACTTGGTAACATTTACAGTGGAACAGCCATTGACTTGGTTTACTTCTACAAAGGCTAAAGTTCCACTGTGTAGAGAAGGTAATGTTACTGAAAGTAACTTCTGCTGCATAGGTAGCACACTCATAAAATTGGTTGCAGAGAACTCGAAATCATATGGATAGTGTGATAACAATATTTAGATCATGTCAGCACATAGTAGTTATCAGCAAAATTGAACTGTACACTCCATTGAGTTGAATGCATTACTTTCTATTCAATTCATTCTGTGGTAAGGTTGTGAACATAACTACTCTGGGTGGTTTGGAACTGTACAGATAATGCATGTAGAGTGCTCAGTGCCATGGAATACTCCAATGCAAGCTGAATTCAGTAACCTACTTGGTACCATTTACACTGGAACAGCCATTGACTTGGTTTACTTCTACATAGGCTAAAGTTCCACTGTGTAGAGAAGATAATGTTACTGAAAGTAACTTCTGCTGCATAGGTAGCACACTGATAAAATTGTTTGCAGACAACTCTAAATCATATGGATAGTGTGATAACAATGTTTAGATCATGTCAGCACATAGTAGGTATCAGCAAAATTGAACTGTACACTCCATTCACTTGAATGCATTACTTTCTATTCAATGCATTCTGTGGTAAGGTTGTGTACATAACTGCTCTGAGTGGTTTGGAACTGTATAGATTTTGCATGTAGAGTGCTCAGTGCCATGGAATACTCCAATGCAAGCTGAATTCAGTAACCTACTTGGTACCATTTACAGTGGAACAGCCATTGACTTGGATTTCTTCTGCAAAGTCTAAAGTTCCACTGTGTAGAGAAGGTAATGTTACTGAAAGTAACTTCTGCTGCATAGGTAGCACACTCATAAAATTGGTTGCAGACAACTCTAAACCATATGGTTAGTGCGCTAACAATGTTTAGATCATGTTAGCACATAGTAGGTATCAGCAAAATTGAACTATACACTCCATTCAGTTGAATGCATTACTTTCTATTCAATGCATTCTGTGGTAAGGTTGTGTACATAACTGCTCTGGGTGGTTTGGAACTGTATAGATTTTGCATGTAGAGTGCTCAGTGCCATGGAATACTCCAATGCAAGCTGAATTCAGTAACCTACTTGGTACCATTTACAGTGGAACAGCCATTGACTTGGTTTACTTCTACAAAGGCTAAAGTTCCTCTGTGTAGAGAAGGTAATGTTACTGAAAGTAACTTCTGCTGCATAGGTAGCACACTCATAAAATTGGTTGCAGAGAACTCGAAATCATATGGATAGTGTGATAACAATATTTAGATCATGTCAGCACATAGTAGTTATCAGCAAAATTGAACTGTACACTCCATTGAGTTGAATGCATTACTTTCTATTCAATGCATTCTGTGGTAAGGTTGTGTACATAACTGCTCTGATTGGTTTGGAACTGTATAGATTTTGCATGTAGAGTGCTCAGTGCCATGGAATACTCCAATGCAATGTGAATTCAGTAAACTACCTGGTACCATTTACAGTGGAACAGCCATTGACTTGGTTTACTTCTGCAAAGGCTAAAGTTCCACTGTGTAGAGAAGGTAATGTTACTGAAAGTAACTTCTGCTGCATAGGTAGCACACTCATAAAATTGGTTGCAGACAACTCTAAATCATATGGTTAGTGCGCTAACAATGTTTAGATCATGTTAGCACATAGTAGGTATCAGCAAAATTGAACTATACACTCCATTCAGTTGAATGCATTACTTTCTATTCAATGCATTCTGCGGTAAGGTTGTGTACATAACTGCTCTGGGTTGTTTGGAACTGTATAGATTTTGCATGTAGAGTGCTCAGTGCCATGGAATACTCCAATGCAATGTGAATTCACTAACCTACCTGGTACCATTTACAGTGGAACAGCCATTGACTTGGTTTACTTCTGCAAACGCTAAAGTTCCACTGTGTAGAGAATGTAATGTTACTGAAAGTAACTTCTGGTGAATAGGTAGCACACTCATAAAATTAGTTGCAGTCAACTCTAAATCATATGGATAGTGTGATAACAATGTTTAGATCATGTCAGCACATAGTAGTTATCAGCAAAATTGAACAGTACCCTGCATTCAGTTGAATGCATTACTTTCTATTCAATTCATTCTGTGGTAAGGTTGTGTACATAACTACTCTGGGTGGTTTGGAACTGTACAGATATTGCATGTAGAGTGCTCAGTGCCATGGAATACTCCAATGCAAGCTGAATTCAGTAACCTACTTGGTACCATTTACGGTGGAACAGCCATTGACTTGGATTTCTTCTGCAAAGGCTAAAGTTCCACTGTGTAGAGAAGGTAATGTTACTGAAAGTAACTTCTGCTGCATAGGTAGCACACTCATAAAATTGGTTGCAGACAACTCTAAATCATATGGATAGTGTGATAACAATGTTTAGATCATGTCAGCACATAGTAGGTATCAGCAAAATTGAACTGTACACTCCATTCACTTGAATGCATTACTTTCTATTCAATGCATTCTGTGGTAAGTTTGTGTACATAACTGCTCTGGGTGGTTTGTAACTGTATAGATTTTGCATGTAGAGTGCTCAGTGCCATGGAATACTCCAATGCAATGTGAATTCACTAACCTACCTGGTACCATTTACAGTGGAACAGCCATTGACTTGGTTTACTTCTGCAAACGCTAAAGATCCACTGTGTAGAGAATGTAATGTTACTGAAAGTAACCTGGAGAATAGGTAGCACACTCATAAAATTAGTTGCAGTCAACTCTAAATTATATGGATAGTGTGATAACAATGTTTAGATCATGTCAGCACATAGTAGTTATCAGCAAAATTGAACAGTACACTCCATTCAGTTGAATGCATTACTTTCTATTCAATTCATTCTGTGGTAAGGTTGTGTACATAACTACTCTGGGTGGTTTGGAACTGTACAGATATTGCATGTAGAGTGCTCAGTGCCATGGAATACTCCAATGCAAGCTGAATTCAGTAACCTACTTGGTACCATTTACAGTGGAACAGCCATTGACTTGGTTTACTTCTACAAAGGCTAAAGTTCCACTGTGTAGAGAAGGTAATGTTACTGAAAGTAACTTCTGCTGCATAGGTAGCACACTCATAAAATTGGTTGCAGAGAACTCGAAATCATATGGATAGTGTGATAACAATATTTAGATCATGTCAGCACATAGTAGTTATCAGCAAAATTGAACTGTACACTCCATTGAGTTGAATGCATTACTTTCTATTCAATTCATTCTGTGGTAAGGTTGTGAACATAACTACTCTGGGTGGTTTGGAACTGTACAGATAATGCATGTAGAGTGCTCAGTGCCATGGAATACTCCAATGCAAGCTGAATTCAGTAACCTACTTGGTACCATTTACAGTGGAACAGCCATTGACTTGGTTTACTTCTGCAAACGCTAAAGTTCCACTGTGTAGAGAATGTAATGTTACTGAAAGTAACTTCTGGAGAATAGGTAGCACACTCATAAAATTAGTTGCAGTCAACTCTAAATTATATGGATAGTGTGATAACAATGTTTAGATCATGTCAGCACATAGTAGTTATCAGCAAAATTGAACAGTACACTCCATTCAGTTGAATGCATTACTTTCTATTCAATTCATTCTGTGGTAAGGTTGTGTACATAACTGCTCTGGGTGGTTTGGAACTGTATAGATTTTGCATGTAGAGTGCTCAGTGCCATGGAATACTAAAAATGCAATGTGAATTCACTAACCTACCTGGTACCATTTACAGTGGAACAGCCATTGACTTGGTTTACTTCTGCAAACGCTAAAGTTCCACTGTGTAGAGAATGTAATGTTACTGAAAGTAACCTGGAGAATAGGTAGCACACTCATAAAATTAGTTGCATTCAACTCTAAATTATATGGATAGTGTGATAACAATGTTTAGATCATGTCAGCACATAGTAGTTATCAGCAAAATTGAACAGTACACTCCATTCAGTTGAATGCATTACTTTCTATTCAATTCATTCTGTGGTAAGGTTGTGTACATAACTACTCTGGGTGGTTTGGAACTGTACAGATATTGCATGTAGAGTGCTCAGTGCCATGGAATACTCCAATGCAAGCTGAATTCAGTAACCTACTTGGTACCATTTACAGTGGAACAGCCATTGACTTGGATTTCTTCTGCAAAGTCTAAAGTTCCACTGTGTAGAGAAGGTAATGTTACTGAAAGTAACTTCTGCTGCATAGGTAGCACACTCATAAAATTGGTTGCAGACAACTCTAAACCATATGGTTAGTGCGCTAACAATGTTTAGATCATGTTAGCACATAGTATGTATCAGCAAAATTGAACTATACACTCCATTCAGTTGAATGCATTACTTTCTATTCAATGCATTCTGTGGTAAGGTTGTGTACATAACTGCTCTGGGTGGTTTGGAACTGTATAGATTTTGCATGTAGAGTGCTCAGTGCCATGGAATACTCCAATGCAATGTGAATTCACTAACCTACTTGGTACCATTTACAGTGGAACAGCCATTGACTTGGATTTCTTCTGCAAAGGCTAAAGTTCCACTGTGTAGAGAAGGTAATGTTACTGAAAGTAACTTCTGCTGCATAGGTAGCACACTCATAAAATTGGTTGCAGACAACTCTAAATCATATGGTTAGTGCGCTAACAATGTTTAGATCATGTTAGCACATAGTAGGTATCAGCAAAATTGAACTATACACTCCATTCAGTTGAATGCATTACTTTCTATTCAATGCATTCTGTGGTAAGGTTGTGTACATAACTGCTCTGGGTGGTTTGGAACTGTATAGATTTTGCATGTAGAGTGCTCAGTGCCATGGAATACTCCAATGCAATGTGAATTCACTAACCTACTTGGTACCATTTACAGTGGAACAGCCATTGACTTGGATTTCTTCTGCAAAGGCTAAAGTTCCACTGTGTAGAGAAGGTAATGTTACTGAAAGTAACTTCTGCTGCATAGGTAGCACACTCATAAAATTGGTTGCAGACAACTCTAAATCATATGGTTAGTGCGCTAACAATGTTTAGATCATGTTAGCACATAGTAGGTATCAGCAAAATTGAACTATACACTCCATTCAGTTGAATGCATTACTTTCTATTCAATGCATTCTGTGGTAAGGTTGTGTACATAACTGCTCTGGGTGGTTTGGAACTGCATAGATTTTGCATGTAGAGTGCTCAGTGCCATGGAATACTCCAATGCAAGCTGAATTCAGTAACCTACTTGGTACCATTTACAGTGGAACAGCCATTGACTTGGATTTCTTCTGCAAAGTCTAAAGTTCCACTGTGTAGAGAAGGTAATGTTACTGAAAGTAACTTCTGCTGCATAGGTAGCACACTCATAAAATTGGTTGCAGACAACTCTAAACCATATGGTTAGTGCGCTAACAATGTTTAGATCATGTTAGCACATAGTAGGTATCAGCAAAATTGAACTATACACTCCATTCAGTTGAATGCATTACTTTCTATTCAATGCATTCTGTGGTAAGGTTGTGTACATAACTGCTCTGCGTGGTTTGGAACTGTATAGATTTTGCATGTAGAGCGCTCAGTGCCATGGAATACTCCAATGCAAGCTGAATTCAGTAACCTACTTGGTACCATTTACAGTGGAACAGCCATTGACTTGGTTTACTTCTGCAAACGCTAAAGTTCCACTGTGTAGAGAATGTAATGTTACTGAAAGTAACCTGGAGAATAGGTAGCACACTCATAAAATTAGTTGCAGTCAACTCTAAATTATATGGATAGTGTGATAACAATGTTTAGATCATGTCAGCACATAGTAGTTATCAGCAAAATTGAACAGTACACTCCATTCAGTTGAATGCATTACTTTCTATTCAATTCATTCTGTGGTAAGGTTGTGTACATAACTACTCTGGGTGGTTTGGAACTGTACAGATATTGCATGTAGAGTGCTCAGTGCCATGGAATACTCCAATGCAAGCTGAATTCAGTAACCTACTTGGTACCATTTACAGTGGAACAGCCATTGACTTGGATTTCTTCTGCAAAGTCTAAAGTTCCACTGTGTAGAGAAGGTAATGTTACTGAAAGTAACTTCTGCTGCATAGGTAGTACACTCATAAAATTGGTTGCAGACAACTCTAAGTCATATGGTTAGTGCGCTAACAATGTTTAGATCATGTTAGCACATAGTAGGTATCAGCAAAATTGAACTATACACTCCATTCAGTTGAATGCATTACTTTCTATTCAATGCATTCTGTGGTAAGGTTGTGTACATAACTGCTCTGGGTGGTTTGGAACTGCATAGATTTTGCATGTAGAGTGCTCAGTGCCATGGAATACTCCAATGCAAGCTGAATTCAGTAACCTACTTGGTACCATTTACAGTGGAACAGCCATTGACTTGGTTTACTTCTACAAAGGCTAAAGTTCCACTGTGTAGAGAAGGTAATGTTACTGAAAGTAACTTCTGCTGCATAGGTAGCACACTCATAAAATTGGTTGCAGAGAACTCGAAATCATATGGATAGTGTGATAACAATATTTAGATCATGTCAGCACATAGTAGTTATCAGCAAAATTGAACTGTACACTCCATTGAGTTGAATGCATTACTTTCTATTCAATTCATTCTGTGGTAAGGTTGTGAACATAACTACACTGGGTGGTTTGGAACTGTACAGATAATGCATGTAGGGTGCTCAGTGCCATGGAATACTCCAATTCAAGCTGAATTCAGTAACCTACTTGGTACCATTTACACTGGAACAGCCATTGACTTGGTTTACTTCTACAAAGGCTAAAGTTCCACTGTGTAGAGAAGATAATGTTACTGAAAGTAACTTCTGCTGCATAGGTAGCACACTCATAAAATTGTTTGCAGACAACTCTAAATCATATGGATAGTGTGATAACAATGTTTAGATCATGTCAGCACATAGTAGGTATCAGTAAAATTGAACTGTACACTCCATTCACTTGAATGCATTACTTTCTATTCAATGCATTCTGTGGTAAGGTTGTGTACATAACTGCTCTGGGTGGTTTGGAACTGTATAGATTTTGCATGTAGAGTGCTCAGTGCCATGGAATACTCCAATGCAATGTGAATTCACTAACCTACCTGGTACCATTTACAGTGGAACAGCCATTGACTTGGTTTACTTCTGCAAACGCTAAAGTTCCACTGTGTAGAGAATGTAATGTTACTGAAAGTAACCTGGAGAATAGGTAGCACACTCATAAAATTAGTTGCAGTCAACTCTAAGTTATATGGATAGTGTGATAACAATGTTTAGATCATGTCAGCACATAGTAGTTATCAGCAAAATTGAACAGTACACTCCATTCAGTTGAATGCATTACTTTCTATTCAATTCATTCTGTGGTAAGGTTGTGTACATAACTACTCTGGGTGGTTTGGAACTGTACAGATATTGCATGTAGAGTGCTCAGTGCCATGGAATACTCCAATGCAAGCTGAATTCAGTAACCTACTTGGTACCATTTACAGTGGAACAGCCATTGACTTGGATTTCTTCTGCAAAGTCTAAAGTTCCACTGTGTAGAGAAGGTAATGTTACTGAAAGTAACTTCTGCTGCATAGGTAGCACACTCATAAAATTGGTTGCAGACAACTCTAAACCATATGGTTAGTGCGCTAACAATGTTTAGATCATGTTAGCACATAGTATGTATCAGCAAAATTGAACTATACACTCCATTCAGTTGAATGCATTACTTTCTATTCAATGCATTCTGTGGTAAGGTTGTGTACATAACTGCTCTGGGTGGTTTGGAACTGTATAGATTTTGCATGTAGAGTGCTCAGTGCCATGGAATACTCCAATGCAATGTGAATTCACTAACCTACTTGGTACCATTTACAGTGGAACAGCCATTGACTTGGATTTCTTCTGCAAAGGCTAAAGTTCCACTGTGTAGAGAAGGTAATGTTACTGAAAGTAACTTCTGCTGCATAGGTAGCACACTCATAAAATTGGTTGCAGACAACTCTAAATCATATGGTTAGTGCGCTAACAATGTTTAGATCATGTTAGCACATAGTAGGTATCAGCAAAATTGAACTATACACTCCATTCAGTTGAATGCATTACTTTCTATTCAATGCATTCTGTGGTAAGGTTGTGTACATAACTGCTCTGGGTGGTTTGGAACTGTATAGATTTTGCATGTAGAGTGCTCAGTGCCATGGAATACTCCAATGCAATGTGAATTCACTAACCTACTTGGTACCATTTACAGTGGAACAGCCATTGACTTGGATTTCTTCTGCAAAGGCTAAAGTTCCACTGTGTAGAGAAGGTAATGTTACTGAAAGTAACTTCTGCTGCATAGGTAGCACACTCATAAAATTGGTTGCAGACAACTCTAAATCATATGGTTAGTGCGCTAACAATGTTTAGATCATGTTAGCACATAGTAGGTATCAGCAAAATTGAACTATACACTCCATTCAGTTGAATGCATTACTTTCTATTCAATGCATTCTGTGGTAAGGTTGTGTACATAACTGCTCTGGGTGGTTTGGAACTGCATAGATTTTGCATGTAGAGTGCTCAGTGCCATGGAATACTCCAATGCAAGCTGAATTCAGTAACCTACTTGGTACCATTTACAGTGGAACAGCCATTGACTTGGATTTCTTCTGCAAAGTCTAAAGTTCCACTGTGTAGAGAAGGTAATGTTACTGAAAGTAACTTCTGCTGCATAGGTAGCACACTCATAAAATTGGTTGCAGACAACTCTAAACCATATGGTTAGTGCGCTAACAATGTTTAGATCATGTTAGCACATAGTAGGTATCAGCAAAATTGAACTATACACTCCATTCAGTTGAATGCATTACTTTCTATTCAATGCATTCTGTGGTAAGGTTGTGTACATATCTGCTCTGCGTGGTTTGGAACTGTATAGATTTTGCATGTAGAGCGCTCAGTGCCATGGAATACTCCAATGCAAGCTGAATTCAGTAACCTACTTGGTACCATTTACAGTGGAACAGCCATTGACTTGGTTTACTTCTGCAAACGCTAAAGTTCCACTGTGTAGAGAATGTAATGTTACTGAAAGTAACCTGGAGAATAGGTAGCACACTCATAAAATTAGTTGCAGTCAACTCTAAATTATATGGATAGTGTGATAACAATGTTTAGATCATGTCAGCACATAGTAGGTATCAGCAAAATTGAACTATACACTCCATTCAGTTGAATGCATTACTTTCTATTCAATGCATTCTGTGGTAAGGTTGTGTACATAACTGCTCTGGGTGGTTTGGAACTGCATAGATTTTGCATGTAGAGTGCTCAGTGCCATGGAATACTCCAATGCAAGCTGAATTCAGTAACCTACTTGGTACCATTTACAGTGGAACAGCCATTGACTTGGTTTACTTCTACAAAGGCTAAAGTTCCACTGTGTAGAGAAGGTAATGTTACTGAAAGTAACTTCTGCTGCATAGGTAGCACACTCATAAAATTGGTTGCAGAGAACTCGAAATCATATGGATAGTGTGATAACAATATTTAGATCATGTCAGCACATAGTAGTTATCAGCAAAATTGAACTGTACACTCCATTGAGTTGAATGCATTACTTTCTATTCAATTCATTCTGTGGTAAGGTTGTGAACATAACTACACTGGGTGGTTTGGAACTGTACAGATAATGCATGTAGGGTGCTCAGTGCCATGGAATACTCCAATTCAAGCTGAATTCAGTAACCTACTTGGTACCATTTACACTGGAACAGCCATTGACTTGGTTTACTTCTACAAAGGCTAAAGTTCCACTGTGTAGAGAAGATAATGTTACTGAAAGTAACTTCTGCTGCATAGGTAGCACACTCATAAAATTGTTTGCAGACAACTCTAAATCATATGGATAGTGTGATAACAATGTTTAGATCATGTCAGCACATAGTAGGTATCAGTAAAATTGAACTGTACACTCCATTCACTTGAATGCATTACTTTCTATTCAATGCATTCTGTGGTAAGGTTGTGTACATAACTGCTCTGGGTGGTTTGGAACTGTATAGATTTTGCATGTAGAGTGCTCAGTGCCATGGAATACTCCAATGCAATGTGAATTCACTAACCTACCTGGTACCATTTACAGTGGAACAGCCATTGACTTGGTTTACTTCTGCAAACGCTAAAGTTCCACTGTGTAGAGAATGTAATGTTACTGAAAGTAACCTGGAGAATAGGTAGCACACTCATAAAATTAGTTGCAGTCAACTCTAAATTATATGGATAGTGTGATAACAATGTTTAGATCATGTCAGCACATAGTAGTTATCAGCAAAATTGAACAGTACACTCCATTCAGTTGAATGCATTACTTTCTATTCAATTCATTCTGTGGTAAGGTTGTGTACATAACTACTCTGGGTGGTTTGGAACTGTACAGATATTGCATGTAGAGTGCTCAGTGCCATGGAATACTCCAATGCAAGCTGAATTCAGTAACCTACTTGGTACCATTTACAGTGGAACAGCCATTGACTTGGATTTCTTCTGCAAAGTCTAAAGTTCCACTGTGTAGAGAAGGTAATGTTACTGAAAGTAACTTCTGCTGCATAGGTAGCACACTCATAAAATTGGTTGCAGACAACTCTAAACCATATGGTTAGTGCGCTAACAATGTTTAGATCATGTTAGCACATAGTATGTATCAGCAAAATTGAACTATACACTCCATTCAGTTGAATGCATTACTTTCTATTCAATGCATTCTGTGGTAAGGTTGTGTACATAACTGCTCTGGGTGGTTTGGAACTGTATAGATTTTGCATGTAGAGTGCTCAGTGCCATGGAATACTCCAATGCAATGTGAATTCACTAACCTACTTGGTACCATTTACAGTGGAACAGCCATTGACTTGGATTTCTTCTGCAAAGGCTAAAGTTCCACTGTGTAGAGAAGGTAATGTTACTGAAAGTAACTTCTGCTGCATAGGTAGCACACTCATAAAATTGGTTGCAGACAACTCTAAATCATATGGTTAGTGCGCTAACAATGTTTAGATCATGTTAGCACATAGTAGGTATCAGCAAAATTGAACTATACACTCCATTCAGTTGAATGCATTACTTTCTATTCAATGCATTCTGTGGTAAGGTTGTGTACATAACTGCTCTGGGTGGTTTGGAACTGTATAGATTTTGCATGTAGAGTGCTCAGTGCCATGGAATACTCCAATGCAATGTGAATTCACTAACCTACTTGGTACCATTTACAGTGGAACAGCCATTGACTTGGATTTCTTCTGCAAAGGCTAAAGTTCCACTGTGTAGAGAAGGTAATGTTACTGAAAGTAACTTCTGCTGCATAGGTAGCACACTCATAAAATTGGTTGCAGACAACTCTAAATCATATGGTTAGTGCGCTAACAATGTTTAGATCATGTTAGCACATAGTAGGTATCAGCAAAATTGAACTATACACTCCATTCAGTTGAATGCATTACTTTCTATTCAATGCATTCTGTGGTAAGGTTGTGTACATAACTGCTCTGGGTGGTTTGGAACTGCATAGATTTTGCATGTAGAGTGCTCAGTGCCATGGAATACTCCAATGCAAGCTGAATTCAGTAACCTACTTGGTACCATTTACAGTGGAACAGCCATTGACTTGGATTTCTTCTGCAAAGTCTAAAGTTCCACTGTGTAGAGAAGGTAATGTTACTGAAAGTAACTTCTGCTGCATAGGTAGCACACTCATAAAATTGGTTGCAGACAACTCTAAACCATATGGTTAGTGCGCTAACAATGTTTAGATCATGTTAGCACATAGTAGGTATCAGCAAAATTGAACTATACACTCCATTCAGTTGAATGCATTACTTTCTATTCAATGCATTCTGTGGTAAGGTTGTGTACATAACTGCTCTGCGTGGTTTGGAACTGTATAGATTTTGCATGTAGAGCGCTCAGTGCCATGGAATACTCCAATGCAAGCTGAATTCAGTAACCTACTTGGTACCATTTACAGTGGAACAGCCATTGACTTGGTTTACTTCTGCAAACGCTAAAGTTCCACTGTGTAGAGAATGTAATGTTACTGAAAGTAACCTGGAGAATAGGTAGCACACTCATAAAATTAGTTGCAGTCAACTCTAAATTATATGGATAGTGTGATAACAATGTTTAGATCATGTCAGCACATAGTAGTTATCAGCAAAATTGAACAGTACACTCCATTCAGTTGAATGCATTACTTTCTATTCAATTCATTCTGTGGTAAGGTTGTGTACATAACTACTCTGGGTGGTTTGGAACTGTACAGATATTGCATGTAGAGTGCTCAGTGCCATGGAATACTCCAATGCAAGCTGAATTCAGTAACCTACTTGGTACCATTTACAGTGGAACAGCCATTGACTTGGATTTCTTCTGCAAAGTCTAAAGTTCCACTGTGTAGAGAAGGTAATGTTACTGAAAGTAACTTCTGCTGCATAGGTAGCACACTCATAAAATTGGTTGCAGACAACTCTAAGTCATATGGTTAGTGCGCTAACAATGTTTAGATCATGTTAGCACATAGTAGGTATCAGCAAAATTGAACTATACACTCCATTCAGTTGAATGCATTACTTTCTATTCAATGCATTCTGTGGTAAGGTTGTGTACATAACTGCTCTGGGTGGTTTGGAACTGTATAGATTTTGCATGTAGAGTGCTCAGTGCCATGGAATACTCCAATGCAATGTGAATTCACTAACCTACTTGGTACCATTTACAGTGGAACAGCCATTGACTTGGATTTCTTCTGCAAAGGCTAAAGTTCCACTGTGTAGAGAAGGTAATGTTACTGAAAGTAACTTCTGCTGCATAGGTAGCACACTCATAAAATTGGTTGCAGACAACTCTAAATCATATGGTTAGTGCGCTAACAATGTTTAGATCATGTTAGCACATAGTAGGTATCAGCAAAATTGAACTATACACTCCATTCAGTTGAATGCATTACTTTCTATTCAATGCATTCTGTGGTAAGGTTGTGTACATAACTGCTCTGGGTGGTTTGGAACTGCATAGATTTTGCATGTAGAGTGCTCAGTGCCATGGAATACTCCAATGCAAGCTGAATTCAGTAACCTACTTGGTACCATTTACAGTGGAACAGCCATTGACTTGGTTTACTTCTACAAAGGTTAAAGTTCCACTGTGTAGAGAAGGTAATGTTACTGAAAGTAACTTCTGCTGCATAGGTAGCACACTCATAAAATTGGTTGCAGAGAACTCGAAATCATATGGATAGTGTGATAACAATATTTAGATCATGTCAGCACATAGTAGTTATCAGCAAAATTGAACTGTACACTCCATTGAGTTGAATGCATTACTTCCTATTCAATTCATTCTGTGGTAAGGTTGTGAACATAACTACACTGGGTGGTTTGGAACTGTACAGATAATGCATGTAGGGTGCTCAGTGCCATGGAATACTCCAATTCAAGCTGAATTCAGTAACCTACTTGGTACCATTTACACTGGAACAGCCATTGACTTGGTTTACTTCTACAAAGGCTAAAGTTCCACTGTGTAGAGAAGATAATGTTACTGAAAGTAACTTCTGCTGCATAGGTAGCACACTGATAAAATTGTTTGCAGACAACTCTAAATCATATGGATAGTGTGATAACAATGTTTAGATCATGTCAGCACATAGTAGGTATCAGTAAAATTGAACTGTACACTCCATTCACTTGAATGCATTACTTTCTATTCAATGCATTCTGTGGTAAGGTTGTGAACATAACTGCTCTGGGTGGTTTGGAACTGTATAGATTTTGCATGTAGAGTGCTCAGTGCCATGGAATACTCCAATGCAATGTGAATTCACTAACCTACCTGGTACCATTTACAGTGGAACAGCCATTGACTTGGTTTACTTCTGCAAACGCTAAAGTTCCACTGTGTAGAGAATGTAATGTTACTGAAAGTAACCTGGAGAATAGGTAGCACACTCATAAAATTAGTTGCAGTCAACTCTAAATTATATGGATAGTGTGATAACAATGTTTAGATCATGTCAGCACATAGTAGTTATCAGCAAAATTGAACAGTACACTCCATTCAGTTGAATGCATTACTTTCTATTCAATTCATTCTGTGGTAAGGTTGTGTACATAACTACTCTGGGTGGTTTGGAACTGTACAGATATTGCATGTAGAGTGCTCAGTGCCATGGAATACTCCAATGCAAGCTGAATTCAGTAACCTACTTGGTACCATTTACAGTGGAACAGCCATTGACTTGGATTTCTTCTGCAAAGTCTAAAGTTCCACTGTGTAGAGAAGGTAATGTTACTGAAAGTAACTTCTGCTGCATAGGTAGCACACTCATAAAATTGGTTGCAGACAACTCTAAACCATATGGTTAGTGCGCTAACAATGTTTCGATCATGTTAGCACATAGTAGGTATCAGCAAAATTGAACTATACACTCCATTCAGTTGAATGCATTACTTTCTATTCAATGCATTCTGTGGTAAGGTTGTGTACATAACTGCTCTGGGTGGTTTGGAACTGTATAGATTTTGCATGTAGAGTGCTCAGTGCCATGGAATACTCCAATGCAATGTGAATTCACTAACCTACTTGGTACCATTTACAGTGGAACAGCCATTGACTTGGATTTCTTCTGCAAAGGCTAAAGTTCCACTGTGTAGAGAAGGTAATGTTACTGAAAGTAACTTCTGCTGCATAGGTAGCACACTCATAAAATTGGTTGCAGAGAACTCGAAATCATATGGATAGTGTGATAACAATATTTAGATCATGTCAGCACATAGTAGTTATCAGCAAAATTGAACTGTACACTCCATTGAGTTGAATGCATTACTTTCTATTCAATTCATTCTGTGGTAAGGTTGTGAACATAACTACACTGGGTGGTTTGGAACTGTACAGATAATGCATGTAGAGTGCTCAGTGCCATGGAATACTCCAATGCAAGCTGAATTCACTAACCTACCTGGTACCATTTACAGTGGAACAGCCATTGACTTGGTTTACTTCTGCAAACGCTAAAGTTCCACTGTGTAGAGAATGTAATGTTACTGAAAGTAACTTCTGGAGAATAGGTAGCACACTCATAAAATTAGTTGCAGTCAACTCTAAATTATATGGATAGTGTGATAACAATGTTTAGATCATGTCAGCACATAGTAGGTATCAGCAAAATTGAACAGTACACTCCATTCTGTTGAATGCATTACTTTCTATTCAATTCATTCTGTGGTAAGGTTGTGTACATAACTACTCTGGGTGGTTTGGAACTGTACAGATATTGCATGTAGAGTGCTCAGTGCCATGGAATACTCCAATGCAAGCTGAATTCAGTAACCTACTTGGTACCATTTACAGTGGAACAGCCATTGACTTGGATTTCTTCTGCAAAGGCTAAAGTTCCACTGTGTAGAGAAGGTAATGTTACTGAAAGTAACTTCTGCTGCATAGGTAGCACACTCATAAAATTGGTTGCAGACAACTCTAAATCATATGGTTAGTGCGCTAACAATGTTTAGATCATGTTAGCACATAGTAGGTATCAGCAAAATTGAACTATACACTCCATTCAGTTGAATGCATTACTTTCTATTCAATGCATTCTGTGGTAAGGTTGTGTACATAACTGCTCTGGGTGGTTTGGAACTGTATAGATTTTGCATGTAGAGTGCTCAGTGCCATGGAATACTCCAATGCAATGTGAATTCACTAACCTACCTGGTACCATTTACAGTGGAACAGCCATTGACTTGGTTTACTTCTGCAAACGCTAAAGTTCCACTGTGTAGAGAATGTAATGTTACTGAAAGTAACTTCTGGAGAATAGGTAGCACACTCATAAAATTAGTTGCAGTCAACTCTAAATCATATGGATAGTGTGATAACAATGTATAGATCATGTCAGCACATAGTAGTTATCAGCAAAATTGAACAGTACCCTGCATTCAGTTGAATGCATTACTTTCTATTCAATTCATTCTGTGGTAAGGTTGTGTACATAACTACTCTGGGTGGTTTGGAACTGTACAGATATTGCATGTAGAGTGCTCAGTGCCATGGAATACTCCAATGCAAGCTGAATTCAGTAACCTACTTGGTACCATTTACAGTGGAACAGCCATTGACTTGGATTTCTTCTGCAAAGGCTAAAGTTCCACTGTGTAGAGAAGGTAATGTTACTGAAAGTAACTTCTGCTGCATAGGTAGCACACTCATAAAATTGGTTGCAGACAACTCTAAATCATATGGTTAGTGCGCTAACAATGTTTAGATCATGTTAGCACATAGTAGGTATCAGCAAAATTGAACTATACACTCCCTTCAGTTGAATGCATTACTTTCTATTCAATGCATTCTGTGGTAAGGTTGTGTACATAACTGCTCTGGGTGGTTTGGAACTGTATAGATTTTGCATGTAGAGTGCTCAGTGCCAAGGAATACTCCAATGCAATGTGAATTCACTAACCTACCTGGTACCATTTACAGTGGAACAGCCATTGACTTGGTTTACTTCTGCAAACGCTAAAGTTCCACTGTGTAGAGAATGTAATGTTACTGAAAGTAACTTCTGGTGAATAGGTAGCACACTCATAAAATTAGTTGCAGTCAACTCTAAATCATATGGATAGTGTGATAACAATGTTTAGATCATGTCAGCACATAGTAGTTATCAGCAAAATTGAACAGTACCCTGCATTCAGTTGAATGCATTACTTTCTATTCAATTCATTCTGTGGTAAGGTTGTGTACATAACTACTCTGGGTGGTTTGGAACTGTACAGATATTGCATGTAGAGTGCTCAGTGCCATGGAATACTCCAATGCAAGCTGAATTCAGTAACCTACTTGGTACCATTTACAGTGGAACAGCCATTGACTTGCATTTCTTCTGCAAAGGCTAAAGTTCCACTGTGTAGAGAAGGTAATGTTACCAAAATTAACTTCTGCTGCATAGGTAGCACACTCATAAAATTGGTTGCAGACAACTTTGAATCATATGGCTAGTGTGCAAACAATGTTTAGATCATGTCAGCACATAGTAGTTATCAGCAAAATTGAACTGTACACTCCATTGAGTTGAATGCATTACTTTCTATTCAATTCATTCTGTGGTAAGGTTGTGAACAGAACAACTCTGGGTGGTTTGGAACTGTACAGGTAATGCATGTAGAGTGCTCAGTGCCATGGAATACTCCAATGCAAGGTGAACTCACTAACATACCTCGTACCATTTACAGTGGAACAGCCATTGAACTGGTTTACTTCTACAAAGGCTAAAGTTCCACTGTGTAGAGAATGTAATGTTACTGAAAGTAACTTCTGGAGAATAGGTAGCACACTCAAAAAATTGATTGCAGACAAAGCTAAATCATATGGTTAGTGTGTTAACAATGTTTAGATCATGTCAGCACATAGTAGTTATCAGCAAAATTGAACTGTACACTCCATTGAGTTGAATGCATTACTTTCTATTCAATTCATTCTGTGGTAAGGTTGTGAACATAACTACTCTGGGTGGTTTGGAACTGTACAGATAATGCATGTAGAGTGCTCAGTGCCATGGAATACTCCAATGCAAGCTGAATTCAGTAACCTACTTGGTACCATTTCCACTGGAACAGCCATTGACTTGGTTTACTTCTACAAAGGCTAAAGTTCCACTGTGTAGAGAAGATAATGTTACTGAAAGTAACTTCTGCTGCATAGGTAGCACTCTCATAAAATTGTTTGCAGACAACTCTAAATCATATGGATAGTGTGATAACAATGTTTAGATCATGTCAGCACATAGTAGGTATCAGCAAAATTGAACTGTACACTCCATTCACTTGAATGCATTACTTTCTATTCAATGCATTCTGTGGTAAGGTTGTGTACATAACTGCTCTGGGTGGTTTGGAACTGTATAGATTTTGCATGTAGAGTGCTCAGTGCCATGGAATACTCCAATGCAATGTGAATTCACTAACCTACCTGGTACCATTTACAGTGGAACAGCCATTGACTTGGTTTACTTCTGCAAACGCTAAAGTTCCACTGTGTAGAGAATGTAATGTTACTGAAAGTAACTTCTGGAGAATAGGTAGCACACTCATAAAATTAGTTGCAGTCAACTCTAAATTATATGGATAGTGTGATAACAATGTTTAGATCATGTCAGCACATAGTAGTTATCAGCAAAATTGAACAGTACACTCCATTCTGTTGAATGCATTACTTTCTATTCAATTCATTCTGTGGTAAGGTTGTGTACATAACTACTCTGGGTGGTTTGGAACTGTACAGATATTGCATGTAGAGTGCTCAATGCCATGGAATACTCCAATGCAAGCTGAATTCAGTAACCTACTTGGTACCATTTACAGTGGAACAGCCATTGACTTGGATTTCTTCTGCAAAGGCTAAAGTTCCACTGAGTAGAGAAGGTAATGTTACTGAAAGTAACTTCTGCTGCATAGGTAGCACACTCATAAAATTGGTTGCAGACAACTCTAAATCATATGGTTAGTGCGCTAACAATGTTTAGATCATGTTAGTACATAGTAGGTATCAGCAAAATTGAACTATACACTCCATTCAGTTGAATGCATTACTTTCTATTCAATGCATTCTGTGGTAAGGTTGTGTACATAACTGCTCTGGCTGGTTTGGAACTGTATAGATTTTGCATGTAGAGTGCTCAGTGCCATGGAATACTCCAATACAAGCTGAATTCAGTAACCTACTTGGTACCATTTACAGTGGAACAGCCATTGACTTGGTTTCCTTCTGCAAACGCTAAAGTTCCACTGTGTAGAGAATGTAATGTTACTGAAAGTAACTTCTGGTGAATAGGTAGCACACTCATAAAATTAGTTGCAGTCAACTCTAAATCATATGGATAGTGTGATAACAATGTGTAGATCATGTTAGCACATAGTAGGTATCAGCAAAATTGAACTATACACTCCATTCAGTTGAATGCATTACTTTCTATTCAATGCATTCTGTGGTAAGGTTGTGTACATAACTGCTCTGGGTGGTTTGGAACTGTATAGATTTTGCATGTAAAGTGCTCAGTGCCATGGAATACTCCAATGCAAGCTGAATTCAGTAACCTACTTGGTACCATTTACAGTGGAACAGCCATTGACTTGGTTTACTTCTACAAAGGCTAAAGTTCCACTGTGTAGAGAAGGTAATGTTACTGAAAGTAACTTCTGCTGCATAGGTAGCACACTCATAAAATTGTTTGCAGAGAACTCGAAATCATATGGATAGTGTGATAACAATATTTAGATCATGTCAGCACATAGTAGTTATCAGCAAAATTGAACTGTACACTCCATTGAGTTGAATGCATTACTTTCTATTCAATTCATTCTGTGGTAAGGTTGTGAACATAACTACTCTGGGTGGTTTGGAACTGTACAGATAATGCATGTAGAGTGCTCAGTGCCATGGAATACTCCAATGCAAGCTTAATTCAGTAACCTACTTGGTACCATTTACACTGGAACAGCCATTGACTTGGTTTACTTCTACAAAGGCTAAAGTTCCACTGTGTAGAGAAGATAATGTTACTGAAAGTAACTTCTGCTGCATAGGTAGCACACTCATAAAATTGTTTGCAGACAACTCTAAATCATATGGATAGTGTGATAACAATGTTTAGATCATGTCAGCACATAGTAGGTATCAGCAAAATTGAACTGTACACTCCATTCAGTTGAATGCATTACTTTCTATTCAATGCATTCTGTGGTAAGGTTGTGTACATAACTGCTCTGGGTGGTTTGGAACTGTATAGATTTTGCATGTAGAGTGCTCAGTGCCATGGAATACTCCAATGCAATGTGAATTCACTAAACTACCTGGTACCATTTACAGTGGAACAGCCATTGACTTGGTTTACTTCTGCAAACGCTAAAGTTCCACTGTGTAGAGAATGTAATGTTACTGAAAGTAACTTCTGGAGAATAGGTAGCACACTCATAAAATTAGTTGCAGTCAACTCTAAATTATATGGATAGTGTGATAACAATGTTTAGATCATGTCAGCACATAGTAGTTATCAGCAAAATTGAACAGTACACTCCATTCTGTTGAATGCATTACTTTCTATTCAATTCATTCTGTGGTAAGGTTGTGTACATAACTACTCTGGGTGGTTTGGAACTGTACAGATATTGCATGTAGAGTGCTCAATGCCATGGAATACTCCAATGCAAGCTGAATTCAGTAACCTACTTGGTACCATTTACAGTGGAACAGCCATTGACTTGGATTTCTTCTGCAAAGGCTAAAGTTCCACTGAGTAGAGAAGGTAATGTTACTGAAAGTAACTTCTGCTGCATAGGTAGCACACTCATAAAATTGGTTGCAGACAACTCTAAATCATATGGTTAGTGCGCTAACAATCTTTAGATCATGTTAGCACATAGTCGTTATCAGCAAAATTGAACTATACACTCCATTCAGTTGAATGCATTACTTTCTATTCAATGCATTCTGTGGTCAGGTTGTGTACATAACTGCTCTGGGTGGTTTGGAACTGTATAGATTTTGCATGTAGAGTGCTCAGTGCCATGGAATACTCCAATGCAATGTGAATTCACTAACCTACTTGGTACCATTTACAGTGGAACAGCCATTGACTTGGATTTCTTCTGCAAAGGCTGAAGTTCCACTGTGTAGAGAAGGTAATGTTACTGAAAGTAACTTCTGGAGAATAGGTAGCACACTCATAAAATTAGTTGCAGTCAACTCTAAATTATATGGATAGTGTGATAACAATGTTTAGATCATGTCAGCACATAGTAGTTATCAGCAAAATTGAACAGTACACTCCATTCAGTTGAATGCATTACTTTCTATTCAATTCATTCTGTGGTAAGGTTGTGAACATAACTACTCTGGGTGGTTTGGAACTGTACAGATAATGCATGTAGAGTGCTCAGTGCCATGGAATACTCCAATGCAAGCTGAATTCAGTAACCTACTTGGTACCATTTACACTGGAACAGCCATTGACTTGGTTTACTTCTACAAAGGCTAAAGTTCCACTGTGTAGAGAAGATAATGTTACTGAAAGTAACTTCTGCTGCATAGGTAGCACTCTCATAAAATTGTTTGCAGACAACTCTTAATCATATGGATAGTGTGATAACAATGTTTAGATCATGTCAGCACATAGTAGGTATCAGCAAAATTGAACTGTACACTCCATTCACTTGAATGCATTACTTTCTATTCAATGCATTCTGTGGTAAGGTTGTGTACATAACTGCTCTGGGTGGTTTGGAACTGTATAGATTTTGCATGTAGAGTGCTCAGTGCCATGGAATACTCCAATGCAATGTGAATTCACTAACCTACCTGGTACCATTTACAGTGGAACAGCCATTGACTTGGTTTACTTCTGCAAACGCTAAAGTTCCACTGTGTAGAGAATGTAATGTTACTGAAAGTAACTTCTGGAGAATAGGTAGCACACTCATAAAATTAGTTGCAGTCAACTCTAAATTATATGGATAGTGTGATAACAATGTTTAGATCATGTCAGCACATAGTAGTTATCAGCAAAATTGAACAGTACACTCCATTCTGTTGAATGCATTACTTTCTATTCAATTCATTCTGTGGTAAGGTTGTGTACATAACTACTCTGGGTGGTTTGGAACTGTACAGATATTGCATGTAGAGTGCTCAATGCCATGGAATACTCCAATGCAAGCTGAATTCAGTAACCTACTTGGTACCATTTACAGTGGAACAGCCATTGACTTGGATTTCTTCTGCAAAGGCTAAAGTTCCACTGAGTAGAGAAGGTAATGTTACTGAAAGTAACTTCTGCTGCATAGGTAGCACACTCATAAAATTGGTTGCAGACAACTCTAAATCATATGGTTAGTGCGCTAACAATCTTTAGATCATGTTAGTACATAGTAGGTATCAGCAAAATTGAACTATACACACCATTCAGTTGAATGCATTACTTTCTATTCAATGCATTCTGTGGTAAGGTTGTGTACATAACTGCTCTGGGTGGTTTGGAACTGTATAGATTTTGCATGTAGAGTGCTCAGTGCCATGGAATACTCCAATACAAGCTGAATTCAGTAACCTACTTGGTACCATTTACAGTGGAACAGCCATTGACTTGGTTTCCTTCTGCAAACGCTAAAGTTCCACTGTGTAGAGAATGTAATGTTACTGAAAGTAACTTCTGGTGAATAGGTAGCACACTCATAAAATTAGTTGCAGTCAACTCTAAATCATATGGATAGTGTGATAACAATGTTTAGATCATGTTAGCACATAGTAGGTATCAGCAAAATTGAACTATACACTCCATTCAGTTGAATGCATTACTTTCTATTCAATGCATTCTGTGGTAAGGTTGTGTACATAACTGCTCTGGGTGGTTTGGAACTGTATAGATTTTGCATGTAAAGTGCTCAGTGCCATGGAATACTCCAATGCAAGCTGAATTCAGTAACCTACTTGGTACCATTTACAGTGGAACAGCCATTGACTTGGTTTACTTCTACAAAGGCTAAAGTTCCACTGTGTAGAGAAGGTAATGTTACTGAAAGTAACTTCTGCTGCATAGGTAGCACACTCATAAAATTGTTTGCAGAGAACTCGAAATCATATGGATAGTGTGATAACAATATTTAGATCATGTCAGCACATAGTAGTTATCAGCAAAATTGAACTGTACACTCCATTGAGTTGAATGCATTACTTTCTATTCAATTCATTCTGTGGTAAGGTTGTGAACATAACTACTCTGGGTGGTTTGGAACTGTACAGATAATGCATGTAGAGTGCTCAGTGCCATGGAATACTCCAATGCAAGCTTAATTCAGTAACCTACTTGGTACCATTTACACTGGAACAGCCATTGACTTGGTTTACTTCTACAAAGGCTAAAGTTCCACTGTGTAGAGAAGATAATGTTACTGAAAGTAACTTCTGCTGCATAGGTAGCACACTCATAAAATTGTTTGCAGACAACTCTAAATCATATGGATAGTGTGATAACAATGTTTAGATCATGTCAGCACATAGTAGGTATCAGCAAAATTGAACTGTACACTCCATTCAGTTGAATGCATTACTTTCTATTCAATGCATTCTGTGGTAAGGTTGTGTACATAACTGCTCTGGGTGGTTTGGAACTGTATAGATTTTGCATGTAGAGTGCTCAGTGCCATGGAATACTCCAATGCAATGTGAATTCACTAAACTACCTGGTACCATTTACAGTGGAACAGCCATTGACTTGGTTTACTTCTGCAAACGCTAAAGTTCCACTGTGTAGAGAATGTAATGTTACTGAAAGTAACTTCTGGAGAATAGGTAGCACACTCATAAAATTAGTTGCAGTCAACTCTAAATTATATGGATAGTGTGATAACAATGTTTAGATCATGTCAGCACATAGTAGTTATCAGCAAAATTGAACAGTACACTCCATTCTGTTGAATGCATTACTTTCTATTCAATTCATTCTGTGGTAAGGTTGTGTACATAACTACTCTGGGTGGTTTGGAACTGTACAGATATTGCATGTAGAGTGCTCAATGCCATGGAATACTCCAATGCAAGCTGAATTCAGTAACCTACTTGGTACCATTTACAGTGGAACAGCCATTGACTTGGATTTCTTCTGCAAAGGCTAAAGTTCCACTGAGTAGAGAAGGTAATGTTACTGAAAGTAACTTCTGCTGCATAGGTAGCACACTCATAAAATTGGTTGCAGACAACTCTAAATCATATGGTTAGTGCGCTAACAATCTTTAGATCATGTTAGCACATAGTCGTTATCAGCAAAATTGAACTATACACTCCATTCAGTTGAATGCATTACTTTCTATTCAATGCATTCTGTGGTCAGGTTGTGTACATAACTGCTCTGGGTGGTTTGGAACTGTATAGATTTTGCATGTAGAGTGCTCAGTGCCATGGAATACTCCAATGCAATGTGAATTCACTAACCTACTTGGTACCATTTACAGTGGAACAGCCATTGACTTGGATTTCTTCTGCAAAGGCTAAAGTTCCACTGTGTAGAGAAGGTAATGTTACTGAAAGTAAATTCTGGAGAATAGGTAGCACACTCATAAAATTAGTTGCAGTCAACTCTAAATTATATGGATAGTGTGATAACAATGTTTAGATCATATCAGCACATAGTAGTTATCAGCAAAATTGAACAGTACACTCCATTCAGTTGAATGCATTACTTTCTATTCAATTCATTCTGTGGTAAGGTTGTGAACATAACTACTCTGGGTGGTTTGGAACTGTACAGATAATGCATGTAGAGTGCTCAGTGCCATGGAATACTCCAATGCAAGCTGAATTCAGTACCCTACTTGGTACCATTTACACTGGAACAGCCATTGACTTGGTTTACTTCTACAAAGGCTAAAGTTCCACTGTGTAGAGAAGATAATGTTACTGAAAGTAACTTCTGCTGCATAGGTAGCACACTCATAAAATTGTTTGCAGACAACTCTAAATCATATGGATAGTGTGATAACAATGTTTAGATCATGTCAGCACATAGTAGGTATCAGCAAAATTGAACTGTACACTCCATTCACTTGAATGCATTACTTTCTATTCAATGCATTCTGTGGTAAGGTTGTGTACATAACTGCTCTGGGTGGTTTGGAACTGTATAGATTTTGCATGTAGAGTGCTCAGTGCCATGGAATACTCCAATGCAATGTGAATTCACTAACCTACCTGGTACCATTTACAGTGGAACAGCCATTGACTTGGTTTACTTCTGCAAACGCTAAAGTTCCACTGTGTAGAGAATGTAATGTTACTGAAAGTAACTTCTGGAGAATAGGTAGCACACTCATAAAATTAGTTGCAGTCAACTCTAAATTATATGGATAGTGTGATAACAATGTTTAGATCATGTCAGCACATAGTAGTTATCAGCAAAATTGAACAGTACACTCCATTCTGTTGAATGCATTACTTTCTATTCAATTCATTCTGTGGTAAGGTTGTGTACATAACTACTCTGGGTGGTTTGGAACTGTACAGATATTGCATGTAGAGTGCTCAATGCCATGGAATACTCCAATGCAAGCTGAATTCAGTAACCTACTTGGTACCATTTACAGTGGAACAGCCATTGACTTGGATTTCTTCTGCAAAGGCTAAAGTTCCACTGAGTAGAGAAGGTAATGTTACTGAAAGTAACTTCTGCTGCATAGGTAGCACACTCATAAAATTGGTTGCAGACAACTCTAAATCATATGGTTAGTGCGCTAACAATCTTTAGATCATGTTAGCACATAGTCGGTATCAGCAAAATTGAACTATACACTCCATTCAGTTGAATGCATTACTTTCTATTCAATGCATTCTGTGGTCAGGTTGTGTACATAACTGCTCTGGGTGGTTTGGAACTGTATAGATTTTGCATGTAGAGTGCTCAGTGCCATGGAATACTCCAATGCAATGTGAATTCACTAACCTACTTGGTACCATTTACAGTGGAACAGCCATTGACTTGGATTTCTTCTGCAAAGGCTAAAGTTCCACTGTGTAGAGAAGGTAATGTTACTGAAAGTAACTTCTGCTGCATAGGTAGCACACTCATAAAATTGGTTGCAGACAACTCTAAATCATATGGTTAGTGCGCTAACAATGTTTAGATCATGTTAGTACATAGTAGGTATCAGCAAAATTGAACTATACACTCCATTCAGTTGAATGCATTACTTTCTATTCAATGCATTCTGTGGTAAGGTTGTGTACATAACTGCTCTGGGTGGTTTGGAACTGTATAGATTTTGCATGTAGAGTGCTCAGTGCCATGGAATACTCCAATGCAAGCTGAATTCAGTAACCTACTTGGTACCATTTACAGTGGAACAGCCATTGACTTGGTTTCCTTCTGCAAACGCTAAAGTTCCACTGTGTAGAGAATGTAATGTTACTGAAAGTAACTTCTGGTGAATAGGTAGCACACTCATAAAATTAGTTGCAGTCAACTCTAAATCATATGGATAGTGTGATAACAATGTTTAGATCATGTTAGCACATAGTAGGTATCAGCAAAATTGAACTATACACTCCATTCAGTTGAATGCATTACTTTCTATTCAATGCATTCTGTGGTAAGGTTGTGTACATAACTGCTCTGGGTGGTTTGGAACTGTATAGATTTTGCATGTAAAGTGCTCAGTGCCATGGAATACTCCAATGCAAGCTGAATTCAGTAACCTACTTGGTACCATTTACAGTGGAACAGCCATTGACTTGGTTTACTTCTACAAAGGCTAAAGTTCCACTGTGTAGAGAAGGTAATGTTACTGAAAGTAACTTCTGCTGCATAGGTAGCACACTCATAAAATTGGTTGCAGAGAACTCGAAATCATATGGATAGTGTGATAACAATATTTAGATCATGTCAGCACATAGTAGTTATCAGCAAAATTGAACTGTACACTCCATTGAGTTGAATGCATTACTTTCTATTCAATTCATTCTGTGGTAAGGTTGTGAACATAACTACTCTGGGTGGTTTGGAACTGTACAGATAATGTATGTAGAGTGCTCAGTGCCATGGAATACTCCAATGCAAGCTGAATTCAGTAACCTACTTGGTACCATTTACAGTGGAACAGCCATTGACTTGGTTTACTTCTACAAAGGCTAAAGTTCCACTGTGTAGAGAAGATAATGTTACTGAAAGTAACTTCTGCTGCATAGGTAGCACACTCATAAAATTGTTTGCAGACAACTCTAAATCATATGGATAGTGTGATAACAATGTTTAGATCATGTCAGCACATAGTAGGTATCAGCAAAATTGAACTGTACACTCCATTCACTTGAATGCTTTACTTTCTATTCAATGCATTCTGTGGTAAGGTTGTGTACATAACTGCTCTGGGTGGTTTGGAACTGTATAGATTTTGCATGTAGAGTGCTCAGTGCCATGGAATACTCCAATGCAATGTGAATTCACTAAACTACCTGGTACCATTTACAGTGGAACAGCCATTGACTTGGTTTACTTCTGCAAACGCTAAAGTTCCACTGTGTAGAGAATGTAATGTTACTGAAAGTAACTTCTGGAGAATAGGTAGCACACTCATAAAATTAGTTGCAGTCAACTCTAAATTTTATGGATAGTGTGATAACAATGTTTAGATCATGTCAGCACATAGTAGTTATCAGCAAAATTGAACAGTACACTCCATTCAGTTGAATGCATTACTTTCTATTCAATTCATTCTGTGGTAAGGTTGTGAACATAACTACTCTGGGTGGTTTGGAACTGTACAGATAATGCATGTAGAGTGCTCAGTGCCATGGAATACTCCAATGCAAGCTGAATTCAGTATCCTACTTGGTACCATTTACACTGGAACAGCCATTGACTTGGTTTACTTCTACAAAGGCTAAAGTTCCACTGTGTAGAGAAGATAATGTTACTGAAAGTAACTTCTGCTGCATAGGTAGCACACTCATAAAATTGTTTGCAGACAACTCTAAATCATATGGATAGTGTGATAACAATGTTTAGATCATGTCAGCACATAGTAGGTATCAGCAAAATTGAACTGTACACTCCATTCACTTGAATGCATTACTTTCTATTCAATGCATTCTGTGGTAAGGTTGTGTACATAACTGCTCTGGGTGGTTTGGAACTGTATAGATTTTGCATGTAGAGTGCTCAGTGCCATGGAATACTCCAATGCAATGTGAATTCACTAAACTACCTGGTACCATTTACAGTGGAACAGCCATTGACTTGGTTTACTTCTGCAAACGCTAAAGTTCCACTGTGTAGAGAATGTAATGTTACTGAAAGTAACTTCTGGAGAATAGGTAGCACACTCATAAAATTAGTTGCAGTCAACTCTAAATTATATGGATAGTGTGATAACAATGTTTAGATCATGTCAGCACATAGTAGTTATCAGCAAAATTGAACAGTACACTCCATTCAGTTGAATGCATTACTTTCTATTCAATTCATTCTGTGGTAAGGTTGTGAACATAACTACTCTGGGTGGTTTGGAACTGTACAGATAATGCATGTAGAGTGCTCAGTGCCATGGAATACTCCAATGCAAGCTGAATTCAGTAACCTACTTGGTACCATTTACACTGGAACAGCCATTGACTTGGTTTACTTCTACAAAGGCTAAAGTTCCACTGTGTAGAGAAGATAATGTTACTGAAAGTAACTTCTGCTGCATAGGTAGCACACTCATAAAATTGTTTGCAGACAACTCTAAACCATATGGTTAGTGCGCTAACAATGTTTAGATCATGTTAGCACAGAGTAGGTATCAGCAAAATTGAACAGTACCCTGCATTCAGTTGAATGCATTACTTTCTATTCAATTCATTCTGTGGTAAGGTTGTGTACATAACTACTCTGGGTGGTTTGGAACTGTACAGATATTGCATGTAGAGTACTCAGTGCCATGGAATACTCCAATGCAAGCTGAATTCAGTAACCTACTTGGTACCATTTACAGTGGAACATCCATTGACTTGGATTTCTTCTGCAAAGGCTAAAGTTCCACTGTGTAGAGAAGGTAATGTTACCAAAAGTAACTTCTGCTGCATAGGTAGCACACTCATAAAATTGGTTGCAGACAACTCTGAATCATATGGCTAGTGTGCAAACAATGTTTAGATCATGTCAGCACATAGTAGTTATTAGCAAAATTGAAGTGTACACTCCATTCAGTTGAATGCAGTACTTTCTATTCAATTCATTCTGTGGTAAGGTTGTGAACATAACTACTCTGGGTGGTTTGGAACTGTACAGATAATGCATGTAGAGTGCTCAGTGCCATGGAATACTCCAATGCAATGTGAATTCACTAACCTACCTGGTACCATTTACAGTGCAACAGCCATTGACTTGGTTTACTTCTGCAAACGCTAAAGTTCCACTGTGTAGAGAATGTAATGTTACTGAAAGTAACTTCTGGAGAATAGGTAGCACACTCATAAAATTAGTTGCAGTCAACTCTAAATTATATGGATAGTGTGATAACAATGTTTAGATCATGTCAGCACATAGTAGTTATCAGCAAAATTGAACAGTACACTCCATTCAGTTGAATGCATTACTTTCTATTCAATTCATTCTGTGGTAAGGTTGTGTACATAACTACTCTGGGTGGTTTGGAACTGTACAGATATTGCATGTAGAGTGCTCAGTGCCATGGAATACTTCAATGCAAGCTGAATTCAGTAACCTACTTGGTACCAT